>NW_027616741.1:0-197313 GCF_964187855.1 Myxine glutinosa
TTTATTGTTACATATCTTTTCTACCTGTCCCAGCTTGTATAATAATCATAAAAGTAGGACCGTGGGTCCTGAAGCTCACCTGGATCACGAGCTACAATCACTCAAACCCCCCACAGACCCTCTCAGACAATGATGTTTTTAATGTCGTGAACAAACCGTGAACAAACCGTGAGCCGGGAAACAATATCTCTCCGTTCTCAGGACCGAACTCTCTTATCTGTCTCCCTCTTCCAAATCCTGGTGGCGTCTGGTCAAATCTGTTTCTGGTGTTTGTTCCCCCTCCATCCCCTCCCTCACCTCAAATGTCCACACGGCTGACTCCGCACGTGAAAAAGCTGAATGCCTCAACTCTGTGTTTGCCTCTAAATCTTGTGTTCCAAACCCCTCCAAACCCCATGTGTTCCAAACCAGTGCAGGAAACCACTTTTGCACTTGTATTAGTGTGGAAAAAACACTTTTTGCACTTGTGATAGTGTTGAAAAACCACTTTTTGCACTTGTGTTAGTGTTGAAATCCCACTTTTCGCACTTGTGTTAGTGTTGAAAAACCACATTACGCACTTGTATGCGCTTGGAGGTATGCGCTCTACCGAGTGCCGCTCTAGTTTTATTTTACCTGGTTTTATGTGTCATTGTGGTCTCTGAAGGAAAGAAAATATTTGTTGAAATGGAGAATGTGTTCATGTTTTCCGGTTTAGCACAACTGTATTAAGCTGTGGATGAAAGAAAACTGTTCTTTTTCAGGAAATCAAAGATGATTCCATCATCATCAATCAAAGACGTTGATCTGAACTCCTCACCTCCACACGATTCACCAAAGAAGGAGAAAAACACCCCGTAAAAGCGTGTGAAGTAAATAATTTCATTCACCCCCATCTGCACTTTTGAAAACTTGATTTTGGATATATCTACCTCAGGGAATGTACAATAAATTGACTTTTCAATCTTTTTCAACTTAGACACATGTTCGGAAGAGACAACAACAAGGAGCGTTGTGCGGACGTTTCACATTCCATGTGAGTAAGAGAATCACCTTTCAGGACGTCATGACATTCATTGTGCTCGCAATAGAAATGGTATTTCTTTGAGGAAACTAATGTGAATCTTGTCGTGTTTCGATCACATTTTGATCCATAATTATTTTCTATATTATCGATTGGAGGTTTCACGGCTGTGGGATTTCTATGACGTGCCTCCATGGAGTTGTTTACCTGGGGTGGGAATCTTGATCCAGATATAAAGGGTCATGCGGGTGTTTTGTATGAAGAGCGAGTTTATCATATGTATAATATATATATACATCAGGAATACATCAGGAAGAAGATAATTGTTCTTTGGTCATTTATTGTTACATATCTTTTCTACCTGTCCCAGCTTGTATAATAATCATAAAAGTAGGACCGTGGGTCCTGAAGCTCACCTGGATCACGAGCTACAATCACTCAAACCCCCCACAGACCCTCTCAGACAATGATGTTTTTAATGTCGTGAACAAACCGTGAACAAACCGTGAGCCGGGAAACAATATCTCTCCGTTCTCAGGACCGAACTCTCTTATCTGTCTCCCTCTTCCAAATCCTGGTGGCGTCTGGTCAAATCTGTTTCTGGTGTTTGTTCCCCCTCCATCCCCTCCCTCACCTCAAATGTCCACACGGCTGACTCCGCACGTGAAAAAGCTGAATGCCTCAACTCTGTGTTTGCCTCTAAATCTTGTGTTCCAAACCCCTCCAAACCCCATGTGTTCCAAACCAGTGCAGGAAACCACTTTTGCACTTGTATTAGTGTGGAAAAAACACTTTTTGCACTTGTGATAGTGTTGAAAAACCACTTTTTGCACTTGTGTTGGTGCAGGAAACCACTTTTGCACGTGTATTAGTGGGGAAAAAACACTTTTCGCACATGTGATAGTGTTGAAAAACCACTTTTCGCACTTGTGTTTGTGTTGAAAAACCACTTTTCGCACTTGTGTTAGTGATGAAAAACCACTTTTCGCACTTGTGTTGGTGCAGGAAACCATTTTTGCACTTGTATTAGTGTGGAAAAAACACTTTTTGCACTTGTGATAGTGTTGAAAAACCACTTTTCACACTTGTGTTAGTGTTGAAAAACCACTTTTCGCACTTGTGTTAGTGTTGAAAAACCACTTTTCGCACTTGTGTTGGTGCAGGAAACCACTTTTGCACGTGTATTAGTGTGGAAAAAACACTTTTCGCACTTGTGATAGTGTTGAAAAACCACTTTTCGCACTTGTGTTAGTGTTGAAAAACAACTTTTCGCACTTGTGTTAGTGTTGAAAAACCACTTTTCGCACTTGTGTTGGTGCAGGAAACCACTTTTGCACTTGTATTAGTGTGGAAAAAACACTTTTTGCACTTGTGATTGTGTTGAAAAACCACTTTTCGCACTTGTGTTAGTGTTGAAAAACCACATTACGCACTTGTGTTGGTGCAGGAAACCACTTTTTGCACTTGTGTTAGTGTTGGAAAACCACTTTTCGCACTTGTGTTAGTGTTGAAAAACCACTTTTCGCACTTGTGTTGGTGCAGGAAACCACTTTTGCACTTGTATTAGTGTGGAAAAAACACTTTTTGCACTTGTGTTAGTGTTGAAAAACCACTTTTCGCACTTGTGTTAGTGTTGAAAAACCACTTTTCGCACTTGTGTTGGTGCAGGAAACCACTTTTGCACTTGTATTAGTGTGGAAAAAAGACTTTTTGCACTTGTGATAGTGTTGAAAAACCACTTTTCGCACTTGTGTTAGTGTTGAAAAACCACTTTTCGCAGTTGTGTTGGTGCAGAAAACCACTTTTGCACTTGTATTAGTGTGGAAAAAACACTTTTAGCACTTGTGTTAGTGTTGAAAAACCACTTTTTGCACTTGTGTTAGTGTTGAAAAACCACTTTTTGCACTTGTGTTGGTGCAGGAAACCACTTTTGCACTTGTATTAGTGTGGAAAAAGCACTTTTCGCACTTGTGTTAGTGTTGAAAAACCACTTTTCGCACTTGTGTTAGTGTTGAAAAACCACTTTTCGCACTTGTGTTAGTGTTGAAAAACCACTTTTCGCACTTGTGTTGGTGCAGGAAACCACTTTTGCATTTGTTTTAGTGTGGAAAATACACTTTTTGCACTTGTGATAGTGTTGAAAAACCACTATTCGCACTTGTGTTAGTGTTGAAAAACCACTTTTCGCACTTGTGTTGGTGCAGGAAACCACTTTTGCACTTGTATTAGTGTGGAAAAAACACTTTTTGCACTTGTGATATTGTTGAAAAACGACTTTTCGCACTTGTGTTAGTGTTGAAAAACCACTTTTCGCACTTGTGTTAGTGTTGAAAAACCACTTCTCGCACTTGTGTTGGTGCAGGAAACCACTTTTGCACGTGTATTAGTGTGGAAAAAACACTTTTCACACTTGTGATAGTGTTGAAAAACCACTTTTCGCACTTGTGTTTGTGTTGAAAAACCACTTTTCGCACTTGTGTTAGTGATGAAAAACCACTTTTCGCACTTGTGTTGGTGCAGGAAACCATTTTTGCACTTGTATTAGTGTGGAAAAAACACTTTTTGCACTTGTGATAGTGTTGAAAAACCACTTTTCACACTTGTGTTAGTGTTGAAAAACCACTTTTCGCACTTGTGTTGGTGTTGAAAAACCACTTTTCGCACTTGTGTTGGTGCAGGAAACCACTTTTGCACGTGTATTAGTGTGGAAAAAACACTTTTCGCACTTGTGATAGTGTTGAAAAACCACTTTTCGCACTTGTGTTAGTGTTGAAAAACAACTTTTCGCACTTGTGTTAGTGTTGAAAAACCACTTTTCGCACTTGTGTTGGTGCAGGAAACCACTTTTGCACTTGTATTAGTGTGGAAAAAACACTTTTTGCACTTGTGTTAGTGTTGAAAAACCACTTTTCGCACTTGTGTTAGTGTTGAAAAACCACTTTTCGCACTTGTGTTGGTGCAGGAAACCACTTTTGCACTTGTATTAGTGTGGAA
Organism: Myxine glutinosa; assembly: GCF_964187855.1. Classification (NCBI taxonomy): domain Eukaryota; kingdom Metazoa; phylum Chordata; class Myxini; order Myxiniformes; family Myxinidae; genus Myxine; species Myxine glutinosa. The sequence continues at coordinate 3,998 of NW_027616741.1, forward strand.
AAAACACTTTTTGCACTTGTGATAGTGTTGAAAAACCACTTTTCGCACTTGTGTTAGTGTTGAAAAACCACTTTTCGCACTTGTGTTGGTGCAGAAAACCACTTTTGCACTTGTATTAGTGTGGAAAAAACACTTTTTGCACTTGTGATAGTGTTGAAAAACCACTTTTCGCACTTGTGTTAGTGTTGAAAAACAACTTTTCGCACTTGTGTTAGTGTTGAAAAACAACTTTTCGCACTTGTGTTAGTGTTGAAAAACCACTTTTCGCACTTGTGTTGGTGCAGGAAACCACTTTTGCACTTGTATTAGTGTGGAAAAAACACTTTTTGCACTTGTGATTGTGTTGAAAAACCACTTTTCGCACTTGTGTTAGTGTTGAAAAACCACATTACGCACTTGTGTTGGTGCAGGAAACCACTTTTTGCACTTGTGTTAGTGTTGAAAAACCACTTTTCGCACTTGTGTTAGTGTTGAAAAACCACTTTTCGCACTTGTGTTGGTGCAGGAAACCACTTTTGCACTTGTATTAGTGTGGAAAAAACACTTTTTGCACTTGTGTTAGTGTTGAAAAACCACTTTTCGCACTTGTGTTAGTGTTGAAAAACCACTTTTCGCACTTGTGTTGGTGCAGGAAACCACTTTTGCACTTGTATTAGTGTGGAAAAAACACTTTTTGCACTTGTGATAGTGTTGAAAAACCACTTTTCGCACTTGTGTTAGTGTTGAAAAACCACTTTTCGCACTTGTGTTGGTGCAGAAAACCACTTTTGCACTTGTATTAGTGTGGAAAAAACACTTTTAGCACTTGTGTTAGTGTTGAAAAACCACTTTTTGCACTTGCGTTAGTGTTGAAAAACCACTTTTCGCACTTGTGTTGGTGCAGGAAACCACTTTTGCACTTGTATTAGTGTGGAAAAAGCACTTTTCGCACTTGTGTTAGTGTTGAAAAACCACTTTTCGCACTTGTGTTAGTGTTGAAAAAACACTTTTCGCACTTGTGTTAGTGTTGAAAAACCACTTTTCGCACTTGTGTTGGTGCAGGAAACCACTTTTGCACTTGTTTTAGTGTGGAAAAAACACTTTTTGCACTTGTGATATTGTTGAAAAACCACTTTTCGCACTTGTGTTAGTGTTGAAAAACCACTTTTCGCACTTGTGTTAGTGTTGAAAAACCACTTTTCGCACTTGTGTTGGTGCAGGAAACCACTTTTGCACGTGTATTAGTGTGGAAAAAACACTTTTCACACTTGTGATAGTGTTGAAAAACCACTTTTCGCACTTGTGTTTGTGTTGAAAAACCACTTTTCGCACTTGTGTTAGTGATGAAAAACCACTTTTCGCACTTGTGTTGGTGCAGGAAACAATTTTTGCACTTGTATTAGTGTGGAAAAAACACTTTTTGCACTTGTGATAGTGTTGAAAAACCACTTTTCACACTTGTGTTAGTGTTGAAAAACCACTTTTCGCACTTGTGTTAGTGTTGAAAAACCACTTTTCGCACTTGTGTTGGTGCAGGAAACCACTTTTGCACGTGTATTAGTGTGGAAAAAACACTTTTCGCACTTGTGTTTGTGTTGAAAAACCACTTTTCGCACTTGTGTTGGTGCAGGAAACCACTTTTGCACTTGTATTAGTGTGGAAAAAACACTTTTTGCACTTGTGATAGTGTTGAAAAACCACTTTTCGCACTTGTGTTAGTGTTGAAAAACAACTTTTCGCACTTGTGTTAGTGTTGAAAAACCACTTTTCGCACTTGTGTTGGTGCAGGAAAGCACTTTTGCACTTGTATTAGTGTGGAAAAAACACTTTTTGCACTTGTGATTGTGTTGAAAAACCACTTTTCGCACATGTGTTAGTGTTGAAAAACCACATTACGCACTTGTGTTGGTGCAGGAAACCACTTTTGCACTTGTATTAGTGTGGAAAAAACACTTTTCGCACTTGTGTTTGTGTTGAAAAACCACTTTTCGCACTTGTGTTAGTGATGAAAAACCACTTTTCGCAATTGTGTTGGTGCAGGAAACCATTTTTGCACTTGTATTAGTGTGGAAAAAACACTTTTTGCACTTGTGATAGTGTTGAAAAACCTCTTTTCGCACTTGTGTTAGTGTTGAAAAACCACTTTTCGCACTTGTGTTAGTGTTGAAAAACCACTTTTCGCACTTGTGTTGGTGCAGGAAACCACTTTTGCACTTGTATTAGTGTGGAAAAACACTTTTTGCACATGTGTTAGTGTTGAAAAACCACATTACGCACTTGTGTTGGTGCAGGAAACCACTTTTGCACTTGTATTAGTGTGGAAAAAACACTTTTCGCACTTGTGTTTGTGTTGAAAAACCACTTTTCGCACTTGTGTTAGTGATGAAAAACCACTTTTCGCAATTGTGTTGGTGCAGGAAACCATTTTTGCACTTGTATTAGTGTGGAAAAAACACTTTTTGCACTTGTGATAGTGTTGAAAAACCACTTTTCGCACTTGTGTTAGTGTTGAAAAACAACTTTTCGCACTTGTGTTAGTGTTGAAAAACCACTTTTCGCACTTGTGTTGGTGCAGGAAACCACTTTTGCACTTGTATTAGTGTGGAAAAAACACTTTTTGCACATGTGTTAGTGTTGAAAAACCACTTTTCGCACTTGTGTTGGTGCAGGAAAACACTTTTGCACTTGTATTGGTGTGGAAAAAACACTTTTTGCACTTGTGATAGTGTTGAAAAACCACTTTTCGCACTTGTGTTAGTGTTGAAAAACAACTTTTTGCACTTGTGATTGTGTTGAAAAACCACTTTTCGCACTTGTGTTAGTGTTGAAAAACCACATTACGCACTTGTATGCGCTTGGAGGTATGCGCTCTACCGAGTGCCGCTCTAGTTTTATTTTACCTGGTTTTATGTGTCATTGTGGTGTCTGAAGGAAAGAAAAGATTTGTTGAAATGGAGAATGTGTTCATGTTTTCCGGTTTAGCACAACTGTATTAAGCTGTGGATGAAAGAAAACTGTTCTTTTTCAGGGAATCAAAGATGATTCCATCATCATCAATCAAAGACGTTGATCTGAACTCCTCACCTCCACACGATTCACCAAAGAAGGAGAAAAACACCCCGTAAAAGCGCGTGAAGTAAATAATTTCATTCACCCCCATCTGCACTTTTGAAAACTTGATTTTGGATATATCTACCTCAGGGAATGTACAATAAATTGACTTTTCAATCTTTTTCAACTTAGACACATGTTCGGAAGAGACAACAACAAGGAGCGTTGTGCGGACGTTTCACATTCCATGTGAGTAAGAGAATCACCTTTCAGGACGTCATGACATTCATTGTGCTCGCAATAGAAATGGTATTTCTTTGAGGAAACTAATGTGAATCTTGTCGTGTTTCGATCACATTTTGATCCATAATTATTTTCTATATTATCGATTGGAGGTTTCACGGCTGTGGGATTTCTATGACGTGCCTCCATGGAGTTGTTTACCTGGGGTGGGAATCTTGATCCAGATATAAAGGGTCATGCGGGTGTTTTGTATGAAGAGCGAGTTTATCATATGTATAATATATATATACATCAGGAATACATCAGGAAGAAGATAATTGTTCTTTGGTCATTTATTGTTACATATCTTTTCTACCTGTCCCAGCTTGTATAATAATCATAAAAGTAGGACCGTGGGTCCTGAAGCTCACCTGGATCACGAGCTACAATCACTCAAACCCCCCACAGACCCTATCAGACAATGATGTTTTTAATGTCGTGAACAAACCGTGAACAAACCGTGAGCCGGGAAACAATATCTCTCCGTTCTCAGGACCGAACTCTCTTATCTGTCTCCCTCTTCCAAATCCTGGTGGCGTCTGGTCAAATCTGTTTCTGGTGTTTGTTCCCCCTCCATCCCCTCCCTCACCTCAAATGTCCACACGGCTGACTCCGCACGTGAAAAAGCTGAATGCCTCAACTCTGTGTTTGCCTCTAAATCTTGTGTTCCAAACCCCTCCAAACCCCATGTGTTCCAAACCAGTGCAGGAAACCACTTTTGCACTTGTATTAGTGTGGAAAAAACACTTTTTGCACTTGTGATAGTGTTGAAAAACCACTTTTCGCACTTGTGTTAGTGTTGAAATACCACTTTTCGCACTTGTGTTAGTGTTGAAAAACCACTTTTCGCACTTGTGTTGGTGCAGGAAACCACTTTTGCACGTGTATTAGTGTGGAAAAAACACTTTTCGCACATGTGATAGTGTTGAAAAACCACTTTTCGCACTTGTGTTTGTGTTGAAAAACCACTTTTCGCACTTGTGTTAGTGATGAAAAACCACTTTTCGCACTTGTGTTGGTGCAGGAAACCATTTTTGCACTTGTATTAGTGTGGAAAAAACACTTTTTGCACTTGTGATAGTGTTGAAAAACCACTTTTCACACTTGTGTTAGTGTTGAAAAACCACTTTTCGCACTTGTGTTAGTGTTGAAAAACCACTTTTCGCACTTGTGTTGGTGCAGGAAACCACTTTTGCACGTGTATTAGTGTGGAAAAAACACTTTTCGCACTTGTGTTTGTGTTGAAAAACCACTTTTCACACTTGTGTTAGTGTTGAAAAACCACTTTTCGCACTTGTGTTGGTGCAGGAAACCACTTTTGCACTTGTATTAGTGTGGAAAAAACACTTTTTGCACTTGTGATAGTGTTGAAAAACCACTTTTCGCACTTGTGTTAGTGTTGAAAAACAACTTTTCGCACTTGTGTTAGTGTTGAAAAACAACTTTTCGCACTTGTGTTAGTGTTGAAAAACCACTTTTCGCACTTGTGTTGGTGCAGGAAACCACTTTTGCACTTGTATTAGTGTGGAAAAAACACTTTTTGCACTTGTGATTGTGTTGAAAAACCACTTTTCGCACTTGTGTTAGTGTTGAAAAACCACATTACGCACTTGTGTTGGTGCAGGAAACCACTTTTGCACTTGTATTAGTGTGGAAAAAACACTTTTTGCACTTGTGATAGTGTTGAAAAACGACTTTCCGCACTTGTGTTAGTGTTGAAAAACCACTTTTCGCACTTGTGTTGGTGCAGAAAACCACTTTAGCACTTGTATTAGTGTGGGAAAAACACTTTTAGCACCTGCGTTCGTGTTGAAAAAACACTTTTCGCACTTGTGTTAGTGTTGAAAAACCACTTTTCGCACTTGTGTTGGTGCAGGAAACCACTTTTGCACTTGTTTTAGTGTGGAAAAAACACTTTTTGCACTTGTGATATTGTTGAAAAACCACTTTTCGCACTTGTGTTAGTGTTGAAAAACCACTTTTCGCACTTGTGTTAGTGTTGAAAAACCACTTTTCGCACTTGTGTTGGTGCAGGAAACCACTTTTGCACGTGTCTTAGTGTGGAAAAAACACTTTTCACACTTGTGATAGTGTTGAAAAACCACTTTTCGCACTTGTGTTTGTGTTGAAAAACCACTTTTCGCACTTGTGTTAGTGATGAAAAACCACTTTTCGCACTTGTGTTGGTGCAGGAAACAATTTTTGCACTTGTATTAGTGTGGAAAAAACACTTTTTGCACTTGTGATAGTGTTGAAAAACCACTTTCCACACTTGTGTTAGTGTTGAAAAACCACTTTTCGCACTTGTGTTAGTGTTGAAAAACCACTTTTCGCACTTGTGTTGGTGCAGGAAACCACTTTTGCACGTGTATTAGTGTGGAAAAAACACTTTTCGCACTTGTGTTTGTGTTGAAAAACCACTTTTCGCACTTGTGTTGGTGCAGGAAACCACTTTTGCACTTGTATTAGTGTGGAAAAAACACTTTTTGCACTTGTGATAGTGTTGAAAAACCACTTTTCGCACTTGTGTTAGTGTTGAAAAACAACTTTTCGCACTTGTGTTAGTGTTGAAAAACCACTTTTCGCACTTGTATTAGTGTGGAAAAAACACTTTTTGCACTTGTGATAGTGTTGAAAAACCACTTTTCGCACTTGTGTTAGTGTTGAAAAACAACTTTTCGCACTTGTGATAGTGTTGAAAAACCACTTTTCACACTTGTGTTAGTGTTGAAAAACCACTTTTCGCACTCGTGTTAGTGTTGAAAAACCACTTTTCGCACTTGTGTTGGTGCAGGAAACCACTTTTGCACGTGTATTAGTGTGGAAAAAACACTTTTCGCACTTGTGATAGTGTTGAAAAACCACTTTTCGCACTTGTGTTAGTGTTGAAAAACAACTTTTCGCACTTGTGTTAGTGTTGAAAAACCACTTTTCGCACTTGTGTTGGTGCAGGAAACCACTTTTGCACTTGTATTAGTGTGGAAAAAACACTTTTTGCACTTGTGATTGTGTTGAAAAACCACTTTTCGCACTTGTGTTAGTGTTGAAAAACCACATTACGCACTTGTGTTGGTGCAGGAAACCACTTTTTGCACTTGTGTTAGTGTTGGAAAACCACTTTTCGCACTTGTGTTAGTGTTGAAAAACCACTTTTCGCACTTGTGTTGGTGCAGGAAACCACTTTTGCACTTGTATTAGTGTGGAAAAAACACTTTTTGCACTTGTGTTAGTGTTGAAAAACCACTTTTTGCACTTGTGTTAGTGTTGAAAAACCACTTTTCGCACTTGTGTTGGTGCAGGAAACCACTTTTGCACTTGTATTAGTGTGGAAAAAAGACTTTTTGCACTTGTGGTAGTGTTGAAAAACCACTTTTCGCACTTGTGTTAGTGTTGAAAAACCACTTTTCGCAGTTGTGTTGGTGCAGAAAACCACTTTTGCACTTGTATTAGTGTGGAAAAAACACTTTTAGCACTTGTGTTAGTGTTGAAAAACGACTTTTCGCACTTGTGTTAGTGTTGAAAAACCACTTTTCGCACTTGTGTTAGTGTTGAAAAACCACTTCTCGCACTTGTGTTGGTGCAGGAAACCACTTTTGCACGTGTATTAGTGTGGAAAAAACACTTTTCACACTTGTGATAGTGTTGAAAAACCACTTTTCGCACTTGTGTTTGTGTTGAAAAACCACTTTTCGCACTTGTGTTAGTGATGAAAAACCACTTTTCGCACTTGTGTTGGTGCAGGAAACCATTTTTGCACTTGTATTAGTGTGGAAAAAACACTTTTTGCACATGTGATAGTGTTGAAAAACCACTTTTCACACTTGTGTTAGTGTTGAAAAACCACTTTTCGCACTTGTGTTAGTGTTGAAAAACCACTTTTCGCACTTGTGTTGGTGCAGGAAACCACTTTTGCACGTGTATTAGTGTGGAAAAAACACTTTTCGCACTTGTGATAGTGTTGAAAAACCACTTTTCGCACTTGTGTTAGTGTTGAAAAACAACTTTTCGCACTTGTGTTAGTGTTGAAAAACCACTTTTCGCACTTGTGTTGGTGCAGGAAACCACTTTTGCACTTGTATTAGTGTGGAAAAAAAACTTTTTGCACTTGTGATTGTGTTGAAAAACCACTTTTCGCACTTGTGTTAGTGTTGAAAAACCACATTACGCACTTGTGTTGGTGCAGGAAACCACTTTTTGCACTTGTGTTAGTGTTGGAAAACCACTTTTTGCACTTGTGTTAGTGTTGAAAAACCACTTTTCGCACTTGTGTTGGTGCAGGAAACCACTTTTGCACTTGTATTAGTGTGGAAAAAACACTTTTTGCACTTGTGATTGTGTTGAAAAACCACTTTTCGCACTTGTGTTAGTGTTGAAAAACCACATTACGCACTTGTGTTGGTGAAGAAAACCACTTTTGCACTTGTATTAGTGTGGAAAAAACACTTTTAGCACTTGCGTTAGTGTTGAAAAACCACTTTTCGCACTTGTGATAGTGTTGAAAAACGACTTTTCGCACTTGTGTTAGTGTTGAAAAACCACTTTTCGCACTTGTGTTGGTGCAGAAAACCACTTTTGCACTTGTATTAGTGTGGAAAAAACACTTTTAGCACCTGCGTTAGTGTTGAAAAACCACTTTTTGCACTTGCGTTAGTGTTGAAAAACCACTTTTCGCACTTGTGTTGGTGCAGGAAACCACTTTTGCACTTGTATTAGTGTGGAAAAAGCACTTTTCGCACTTGTGTTAGTGTTGAAAAACCACTTTTCGCACTTGTGTTAGTGTTGAAAAACCACTTTTCGCACTTGTGTTAGTGTTGAAAAACCACTTTTCGCATTTGTGTTGGTGCAGGAAACCACTTTTGCACTTGTTTTAGTGTGGAAAAAACACTTTTTGCACTTGTGATAGTGTTGAAAAACCACTATTCGCACTTGTGTTAGTGTTGAAAAACCACTTTTCGCACTTGTGTTGGTGCAGGAAACCACTTTTGCACTTGTATTAGTGTGGAAAAAACACTTTTTGCACTTGTGATATTGTTGAAAAACCACTTTTCGCACTTGTGTTAGTGTTGAAAAACCACTTTTCGCACTTGTGTTAGTGTTGAAAAACCACTTTTCGCACTTGTGTTGGTGCAGGAAACCACTTTTGCACGTGTATTAGTGTGGAAAAAACACTTTTCACACTTGTGATAGTGTTGAAAAACCACTTTCCGCACTTGTGTTTGTGTTGAAAAACCACTTTTCGCACTTGTGTTAGTGATGAAAAACCACTTTTCGCACTTGTGTTGGTGCAGGAAACCATTTTTGCACTTGTATTAGTGTGGAAAAAACACTTTTTGCACTTGTGATAGTGTTGAAAAACCACTTTTCACACTTGTGTTAGTGTTGAAAAACCACTTTTCGCACTTGTGTTAGTGTTGAAAAACCACTTTTCGCACTTGTGTTGGTGCAGGAAACCACTTTTGCACGTGTATTAGTGTGGAAAAAACACTTTTCGCACTTGTGTTTGTGTTGAAAAACCACTTTTCACACTTGTGTTAGTGTTGAAAAACCACTTTTCGCACTTGTGTTGGTGCAGGAAACCACTTTTGCACTTGTATTAGTGTGGAAAAAACACTTTTTGCACATGTGTTAGTGTTGAAAAACCACTTTTCGCACTTGTGTTGGTGCAGGAAAACACTTTTGCACTTGTATTGGTGTGGAAAAAACACTTTTTGCACTTGTGATTGTGTTGAAAAACCACTTTTCGCACTTGTGTTAGTGTTGAAAAACCACATTACGCACTTGTATGCGCTTGGAGGTATGCGCTCTACCGAGTGCCGCTCTAGTTTTATTTTACCTGGTTTTATGTGTCATTGTGGTGTCTGAAGGAAAGAAAATATTTGTTGAAATGGAGAATGTGTTCATGTTTTCCGGTTTAGCACAACTGTATTAAGCTGTGGATGAAAGAAAACTGTTCTTTTTCAGGAAATCAAAGATGATTCCATCATCATCAATCAAAGACGTTGATCTGAACTCCTCACCTCCACACGATTCACCAAAGAAGGAGAAAAACACCCCGTAAAAGCGTGTGAAGTAAATAATTTCATTCACCCCCATCTACACTTTTGAAAACTTGATTTTGGATATATCTACCTCAGGGAATGTACAATAAATTGACTTTTCAATCTTTTTCAACTTAGACACATGTTCGGAAGAGACAACAACAAGGAGCGTTGTGCGGACGTTTCACATTCCATGTGAGTAAGAGAATCACCTTTCAGGACGTCATGACATTCATTGTGCTCGCAATAGAAATGGTATTTCTTTGAGGAAACTAATGTGAATCTTGTCGTGTTTCGATCACATTTTGATCCATAATTATTTTCTATATTATCGATTGGAGGTTTCACGGCTGTGGGATTTCTATGACGTGCCTCCATGGAGTTGTTTACCTGGGGTGGGAATCTTGATCCAGATATAAAGGGTCATGCGGGTGTTTTGTATGAAGAGCGAGTTTATCATATGTATAATATATATATACATCAGGAATACATCAGGAAGAAGATAATTGTTCTTTGGTCATTTATTGTTACATATCTTTTCTACCTGTCCCAGCTTGTATAATAATCATAAAAGTAGGACCGTGGGTCCTGAAGCTCACCTGGATCACGAGCTACAATCACTCAAACCCCCCACAGACCCTCTCAGACAATGATGTTTTTAATGTCGTGAACAAACCGTGAACAAACCGTGAGCCGGGAAACAATATCTCTCCGTTCTCAGGACCGAACTCTCTTATCTGTCTCCCTCTTCCAAATCCTGGTGGCGTCTGGTCAAATCTGTTTCTGGTGTTTGTTCCCCCTCCATCCCCTCCCTCACCTCAAATGTCCACACGGCTGACTCCGCACGTGAAAAAGCTGAATGCCTCAACTCTGTGTTTGCCTCTAAATCTTGTGTTCCAAACCCCTCCAAACCCCATGTGTTCCAAACCAGTGCAGGAAACCACTTTTGCACTTGTATTAGTGTGGAAAAAACACTTTTTGCACTTGTGATAGTGTTGAAAAACCACTTTTTGCACTTGTGTTGGTGCAGGAAACCACTTTTGCACGTGTATTAGTGGGGAAAAAACACTTTTCGCACATGTGATAGTGTTGAAAAACCACTTTTCGCACTTGTGTTTGTGTTGAAAAACCACTTTTCGCACTTGTGTTAGTGATGAAAAACCACTTTTCGCACTTGTGTTGGTGCAGGAAACCATTTTTGCACTTGTATTAGTGTGGAAAAAACACTTTTTGCACTTGTGATAGTGTTGAAAAACCACTTTTCACACTTGTGTTAGTGTTGAAAAACCACTTTTCGCACTTGTGTTAGTGTTGAAAAACCACTTTTCGCACTTGTGTTGGTGCAGGAAACCACTTTTGCACGTGTATTAGTGTGGAAAAAACACTTTTCGCACTTGTGATAGTGTTGAAAAACCACTTTTCGCACTTGTGTTAGTGTTGAAAAACAACTTTTCGCACTTGTGTTAGTGTTGAAAAACCACTTTTCGCACTTGTGTTGGTGCAGGAAACCACTTTTGCACTTGTATTAGTGTGGAAAAAACACTTTTTGCACTTGTGATTGTGTTGAAAAACCACTTTTCGCACTTGTGTTAGTGTTGAAAAACCACATTACGCACTTGTGTTGGTGCAGGAAACCACTTTTTGCACTTGTGTTAGTGTTGGAAAACCACTTTTCGCACTTGTGTTAGTGTTGAAAAACCACTTTTCGCACTTGTGTTGGTGCAGGAAACCACTTTTGCACTTGTATTAGTGTGGAAAAAACACTTTTTGCACTTGTGTTAGTGTTGAAAAACCACTTTTCGCACTTGTGTTAGTGTTGAAAAACCACTTTTCGCACTTGTGTTGGTGCAGGAAACCACTTTTGCACTTGTATTAGTGTGGAAAAAAGACTTTTTGCACTTGTGATAGTGTTGAAAAACTACTTTTCGCACTTGTGTTAGTGTTGAAAAACCACTTTTCGCAGTTGTGTTGGTGCAGAAAACCACTTTTGCACTTGTATTAGTGTGGAAAAAACACTTTTAGCACTTGTGTTAGTGTTGAAAAACCACTTTTTGCACTTGTGTTAGTGTTGAAAAACCACTTTTTGCACTTGTGTTGGTGCAGGAAACCACTTTTGCACTTGTATTAGTGTGGAAAAAGCACTTTTCGCACTTGTGTTAGTGTTGAAAAACCACTTTTCGCACTTGTGTTAGTGTTGAAAAACCACTTTTCGCACTTGTGTTAGTGTTGAAAAACCACTTTTCGCACTTGTGTTGGTGCAGGAAACCACTTTTGCATTTGTTTTAGTGTGGAAAATACACTTTTTGCACTTGTGATAGTGTTGAAAAACCACTATTCGCACTTGTGTTAGTGTTGAAAAACCACTTTTCGCACTTGTGTTGGTGCAGGAAACCACTTTTGCACTTGTATTAGTGTGGAAAAAACACTTTTTGCACTTGTGATATTGTTGAAAAACGACTTTTCGCACTTGTGTTAGTGTTGAAAAACCACTTTTCGCACTTGTGTTAGTGTTGAAAAACCACTTCTCGCACTTGTGTTGGTGCAGGAAACCACTTTTGCACGTGTATTAGTGTGGAAAAAACACTTTTCACACTTGTGATAGTGTTGAAAAACCACTTTTCGCACTTGTGTTTGTGTTGAAAAACCACTTTTCGCACTTGTGTTAGTGATGAAAAACCACTTTTCGCACTTGTGTTGGTGCAGGAAACCATTTTTGCACTTGTATTAGTGTGGAAAAAACACTTTTTGCACTTGTGATAGTGTTGAAAAACCACTTTTCACACTTGTGTTAGTGTTGAAAAACCACTTTTCGCACTTGTGTTGGTGCAGGAAACCACTTTTGCACTTGTATTAGTGTGGAAAAAACACTTTTTGCACATGTGTTAGTGTTGAAAAACCACTTTTCGCACTTGTGTTGGTGCAGGAAAACACTTTTGCACTTGTATTGGTGTGGAAAAAACACTTTTTGCACTTGTGATTGTGTTGAAAAACCACTTTTCGCACTTGTGTTAGTGTTGAAAAACCACATTACGCACTTGTATGCGCTTGGAGGTATGCGCTCTACCGAGTGCCGCTCTAGTTTTATTTTACCTGGTTTTATGTGTCATTGTGGTGTCTGAAGGAAAGAAAATATTTGTTGAAATGGAGAATGTGTTCATGTTTTCCGGTTTAGCACAACTGTATTAAGCTGTGGATGAAAGAAAACTGTTCTTTTTCAGGAAATCAAAGATGATTCCATCATCATCAATCAAAGACGTTGATCTGAACTCCTCACCTCCACACGATTCACCAAAGAAGGAGAAAAACACCCCGTAAAAGCGTGTGAAGTAAATAATTTCATTCACCCCCATCTACACTTTTGAAAACTTGATTTTGGATATATCTACCTCAGGGAATGTACAATAAATTGACTTTTCAATCTTTTTCAACTTAGACACATGTTCGGAAGAGACAACAACAAGGAGCGTTGTGCGGACGTTTCACATTCCATGTGAGTAAGAGAATCACCTTTCAGGACGTCATGACATTCATTGTGCTCGCAATATAAATGGTATTTCTTTGAGGAAACTAATGTGAATCTTGTCGTGTTTCGATCACATTTTGATCCATAATTATTTTCTATATTATCGATTGGAGGTTTCACGGCTGTGGGATTTCTATGACGTGCCTCCATGGAGTTGTTTACCTGGGGTGGGAATCTTGATCCAGATATAAAGGGTCATGCGGGTGTTTTGTATGAAGAGCGAGTTTATCATATGTATAATATATATATACATCAGGAATACATCAGGAAGAAGATAATTGTTCTTTGGTCATTTATTGTTACATATCTTTTCTACCTGTCCCAGCTTGTATAATAATCATAAAAGTAGGACCGTGGGTCCTGAAGCTCACCTGGATCACGAGCTACAATCACTCAAACCCCCCACAGACCCTCTCAGACAATGATGTTTTTAATGTCGTGAACAAACCGTGAACAAACCGTGAGCCGGGAAACAATATCTCTCCGTTCTCAGGACCGAACTCTCTTATCTGTCTCCCTCTTCCAAATCCTGGTGGCGTCTGGTCAAATCTGTTTCTGGTGTTTGTTCCCCCTCCATCCCCTCCCTCACCTCAAATGTCCACACGGCTGACTCCGCACGTGAAAAAGCTGAATGCCTCAACTCTGTGTTTGCCTCTAAATCTTGTGTTCCAAACCCCTCCAAACCCCATGTGTTCCAAACCAGTGCAGGAAACCACTTTTGCACTTGTATTAGTGTGGAAAAAACACTTTTTGCACTTGTGATAGTGTTGAAAAACCACTTTTTGCACTTGTGTTGGTGCAGGAAACCACTTTTGCACGTGTATTAGTGGGGAAAAAACACTTTTCGCACATGTGATAGTGTTGAAAAACCACTTTTCGCACTTGTGTTTGTGTTGAAAAACCACTTTTCGCACTTGTGTTAGTGATGAAAAACCACTTTTCGCACTTGTGTTGGTGCAGGAAACCATTTTTGCACTTGTATTAGTGTGGAAAAAACACTTTTTGCACTTGTGATAGTGTTGAAAAACCACTTTTCACACTTGTGTTAGTGTTGAAAAACCACTTTTCGCACTTGTGTTAGTGTTGAAAAACCACTTTTCGCACTTGTGTTGGTGCAGGAAACCACTTTTGCACGTGTATTAGTGTGGAAAAAACACTTTTCGCACTTGTGATAGTGTTGAAAAACCACTTTTCGCACTTGTGTTAGTGTTGAAAAACAACTTTTCGCACTTGTGTTAGTGTTGAAAAACCACTTTTCGCACTTGTGTTGGTGCAGGAAACCACTTTTGCACTTGTATTAGTGTGGAAAAAACACTTTTTGCACTTGTGATTGTGTTGAAAAACCACTTTTCGCACTTGTGTTAGTGTTGAAAAACCACATTACGCACTTGTGTTGGTGCAGGAAACCACTTTTTGCACTTGTGTTAGTGTTGGAAAACCACTTTTCGCACTTGTGTTAGTGTTGAAAAACCACTTTTCGCACTTGTGTTGGTGCAGGAAACCACTTTTGCACTTGTATTAGTGTGGAAAAAACACTTTTTGCACTTGTGTTAGTGTTGAAAAACCACTTTTCGCACTTGTGTTAGTGTTGAAAAACCACTTTTCGCACTTGTGTTGGTGCAGGAAACCACTTTTGCACTTGTATTAGTGTGGAAAAAAGACTTTTTGCACTTGTGATAGTGTTGAAAAACTACTTTTCGCACTTGTGTTAGTGTTGAAAAACCACTTTTCGCAGTTGTGTTGGTGCAGAAAACCACTTTTGCACTTGTATTAGTGTGGAAAAAACACTTTTAGCACTTGTGTTAGTGTTGAAAAACCACTTTTTGCACTTGTGTTAGTGTTGAAAAACCACTTTTTGCACTTGTGTTGGTGCAGGAAACCACTTTTGCACTTGTATTAGTGTGGAAAAAGCACTTTTCGCACTTGTGTTAGTGTTGAAAAACCACTTTTCGCACTTGTGTTAGTGTTGAAAAACCACTTTTCGCACTTGTGTTAGTGTTGAAAAACCACTTTTCGCACTTGTGTTGGTGCAGGAAACCACTTTTGCATTTGTTTTAGTGTGGAAAATACACTTTTTGCACTTGTGATAGTGTTGAAAAACCACTATTCGCACTTGTGTTAGTGTTGAAAAACCACTTTTCGCACTTGTGTTGGTGCAGGAAACCACTTTTGCACTTGTATTAGTGTGGAAAAAACACTTTTTGCACTTGTGATATTGTTGAAAAACGACTTTTCGCACTTGTGTTAGTGTTGAAAAACCACTTTTCGCACTTGTGTTAGTGTTGAAAAACCACTTCTCGCACTTGTGTTGGTGCAGGAAACCACTTTTGCACGTGTATTAGTGTGGAAAAAACACTTTTCACACTTGTGATAGTGTTGAAAAACCACTTTTCGCACTTGTGTTTGTGTTGAAAAACCACTTTTCGCACTTGTGTTAGTGATGAAAAACCACTTTTCGCACTTGTGTTGGTGCAGGAAACCATTTTTGCACTTGTATTAGTGTGGAAAAAACACTTTTTGCACTTGTGATAGTGTTGAAAAACCACTTTTCACACTTGTGTTAGTGTTGAAAAACCACTTTTCGCACTTGTGTTGGTGTTGAAAAACCACTTTTCGCACTTGTGTTGGTGCAGGAAACCACTTTTGCACGTGTATTAGTGTGGAAAAAACACTTTTCGCACTTGTGATAGTGTTGAAAAACCACTTTTCGCACTTGTGTTAGTGTTGAAAAACAACTTTTCGCACTTGTGTTAGTGTTGAAAAACCACTTTTCGCACTTGTGTTGGTGCAGGAAACCACTTTTGCACTTGTATTAGTGTGGAAAAAACACTTTTTGCACTTGTGTTAGTGTTGAAAAACCACTTTTCGCACTTGTGTTAGTGTTGAAAAACCACTTTTCGCACTTGTGTTGGTGCAGGAAACCACTTTTGCACTTGTATTAGTGTGGAAAAAACACTTTTTGCACTTGTGATAGTGTTGAAAAACCACTTTTCGCACTTGTGTTAGTGTTGAAAAACCACTTTTCGCACTTGTGTTGGTGCAGAAAACCACTTTTGCACTTGTATTAGTGTGGAAAAAACACTTTTTGCACTTGTGATAGTGTTGAAAAACCACTTTTCGCACTTGTGTTAGTGTTGAAAAACAACTTTTCGCACTTGTGTTAGTGTTGAAAAACAACTTTTCGCACTTGTGTTAGTGTTGAAAAACCACTTTTCGCACTTGTGTTGGTGCAGGAAACCACTTTTGCACTTGTATTAGTGTGGAAAAAACACTTTTTGCACTTGTGATTGTGTTGAAAAACCACTTTTCGCACTTGTGTTAGTGTTGAAAAACCACATTACGCACTTGTGTTGGTGCAGGAAACCACTTTTTGCACTTGTGTTAGTGTTGAAAAACCACTTTTCGCACTTGTGTTAGTGTTGAAAAACCACTTTTCGCACTTGTGTTGGTGCAGGAAACCACTTTTGCACTTGTATTAGTGTGGAAAAAACACTTTTTGCACTTGTGTTAGTGTTGAAAAACCACTTTTCGCACTTGTGTTAGTGTTGAAAAACCACTTTTCGCACTTGTGTTGGTGCAGGAAACCACTTTTGCACTTGTATTAGTGTGGAAAAAACACTTTTTGCACTTGTGATAGTGTTGAAAAACCACTTTTCGCACTTGTGTTAGTGTTGAAAAACCACTTTTCGCACTTGTGTTGGTGCAGAAAACCACTTTTGCACTTGTATTAGTGTGGAAAAAACACTTTTAGCACTTGTGTTAGTGTTGAAAAACCACTTTTTGCACTTGCGTTAGTGTTGAAAAACCACTTTTCGCACTTGTGTTGGTGCAGGAAACCACTTTTGCACTTGTATTAGTGTGGAAAAAGCACTTTTCGCACTTGTGTTAGTGTTGAAAAACCACTTTTCGCACTTGTGTTAGTGTTGAAAAAACACTTTTCGCACTTGTGTTAGTGTTGAAAAACCACTTTTCGCACTTGTGTTGGTGCAGGAAACCACTTTTGCACTTGTTTTAGTGTGGAAAAAACACTTTTTGCACTTGTGATATTGTTGAAAAACCACTTTTCGCACTTGTGTTAGTGTTGAAAAACCACTTTTCGCACTTGTGTTAGTGTTGAAAAACCACTTTTCGCACTTGTGTTGGTGCAGGAAACCACTTTTGCACGTGTATTAGTGTGGAAAAAACACTTTTCACACTTGTGATAGTGTTGAAAAACCACTTTTCGCACTTGTGTTTGTGTTGAAAAACCACTTTTCGCACTTGTGTTAGTGATGAAAAACCACTTTTCGCACTTGTGTTGGTGCAGGAAACAATTTTTGCACTTGTATTAGTGTGGAAAAAACACTTTTTGCACTTGTGATAGTGTTGAAAAACCACTTTTCGCACTTGTGTTAGTGTTGAAAAACCACTTTTCGCACTTGTGTTAGTGTTGAAAAACCACTTTTCGCACTTGTGTTGGTGCAGGAAACCACTTTTGCACGTGTATTAGTGTGGAAAAAACACTTTTCGCACTTGTGTTTGTGTTGAAAAACCACTTTTCGCACTTGTGTTGGTGCAGGAAACCACTTTTGCACTTGTATTAGTGTGGAAAAAACACTTTTTGCACTTGTGATAGTGTTGAAAAACCACTTTTCGCACTTGTGTTAGTGTTGAAAAACAACTTTTCGCACTTGTGTTAGTGTTGAAAAACCACTTTTCGCACTTGTGTTGGTGCAGGAAAGCACTTTTGCACTTGTATTATTGTGGAAAAAACACTTTTTGCACTTGTGATTGTGTTGAAAAACCACTTTTCGCACATGTGTTAGTGTTGAAAAACCACATTACGCACTTGTGTTGGTGCAGGAAACCACTTTTGCACTTGTATTAGTGTGGAAAAAACACTTTTCGCACTTGTGTTTGTGTTGAAAAACCACTTTTCGCACTTGTGTTAGTGATGAAAAACCACTTTTCGCAATTGTGTTGGTGCAGGAAACCATTTTTGCACTTGTATTAGTGTGGAAAAAACACTTTTTGCACTTGTGATAGTGTTGAAAAACCTCTTTTCGCACTTGTGTTAGTGTTGAAAAACCACTTTTCGCACTTGTGTTAGTGTTGAAAAACCACTTTTCGCACTTGTGTTGGTGCAGGAAACCACTTTTGCACTTGTATTAGTGTGGAAAAACACTTTTTGCACATGTGTTAGTGTTGAAAAACCACATTACGCACTTGTGTTGGTGCAGGAAACCACTTTTGCACTTGTATTAGTGTGGAAAAAACACTTTTCGCACTTGTGTTTGTGTTGAAAAACCACTTTTCGCACTTGTGTTAGTGATGAAAAACCACTTTTCGCAATTGTGTTGGTGCAGGAAACCATTTTTGCACTTGTATTAGTGTGGAAAAAACACTTTTTGCACTTGTGATAGTGTTGAAAAACCACTTTTCGCACTTGTGTTAGTGTTGAAAAACAACTTTTCGCACTTGTGTTAGTGTTGAAAAACCACTTTTCGCACTTGTGTTGGTGCAGGAAACCACTTTTGCACTTGTATTAGTGTGGAAAAAACACTTTTTGCACATGTGTTAGTGTTGAAAAACCACTTTTCGCACTTGTGTTGGTGCAGGAAAACACTTTTGCACTTGTATTGGTGTGGAAAAAACACTTTTTGCACTTGTGATAGTGTTGAAAAACCACTTTTCGCACTTGTGTTAGTGTTGAAAAACAACTTTTTGCACTTGTGATTGTGTTGAAAAACCACTTTTCGCACTTGTGTTAGTGTTGAAAAACCACATTACGCACTTGTATGCGCTTGGAGGTATGCGCTCTACCGAGTGCCGCTCTAGTTTTATTTTACCTGGTTTTATGTGTCATTGTGGTGTCTGAAGGAAAGAAAAGATTTGTTGAAATGGAGAATGTGTTCATGTTTTCCGGTTTAGCACAACTGTATTAAGCTGTGGATGAAAGAAAACTGTTCTTTTTCAGGGAATCAAAGATGATTCCATCATCATCAATCAAAGACGTTGATCTGAACTCCTCACCTCCACACGATTCACCAAAGAAGGAGAAAAACACCCCGTAAAAGCGCGTGAAGTAAATAATTTCATTCACCCCCATCTGCACTTTTGAAAACTTGATTTTGGATATATGTACCTCAGGGAATGTACAATAAATTGACTTTTCAATCTTTTTCAACTTAGACACATGTTCGGAAGAGACAACAACAAGGAGCGTTGTGCGGACGTTTCACATTCCATGTGAGTAAGAGAATCACCTTTCAGGACGTCATGACATTCATTGTGCTCGCAATAGAAATGGTATTTCTTTGAGGAAACTAATGTGAATCTTGTCGTGTTTCGATCACATTTTGATCCATAATTATTTTCTATATTATCGATTGGAGGTTTCACGGCTGTGGGATTTCTATGATGTGCCTCCATGGAGTTGTTTACCTGGGGTGGGAATCTTGATCCAGATATAAAGGGTCATGCGGGTGTTTTGTATGAAGAGCGAGTTTATCATATGTATAATATATATATACATCAGGAATACATCAGGAAGAAGATAATTGTTCTTTGGTCATTTATTGTTACATATCTTTTCTACCTGTCCCAGCTTGTATAATAATCATAAAAGTAGGACCGTGGGTCCTGAAGCTCACCTGGATCACGAGCTACAATCACTCAAACCCCCCACAGACCCTATCAGACAATGATGTTTTTAATGTCGTGAACAAACCGTGAACAAACCGTGAGCCGGGAAACAATATCTCTCCGTTCTCAGGACCGAACTCTCTTATCTGTCTCCCTCTTCCAAATCCTGGTGGCGTCTGGTCAAATCTGTTTCTGGTGTTTGTTCCCCCTCCATCCCCTCCCTCACCTCAAATGTCCACACGGCTGACTCCGCACGTGAAAAAGCTGAATGCCTCAACTCTGTGTTTGCCTCTAAATCTTGTGTTCCAAACCCCTCCAAACCCCATGTGTTCCAAACCAGTGCAGGAAACCACTTTTGCACTTGTATTAGTGTGGAAAAAACACTTTTTGCACTTGTGATAGTGTTGAAAAACCACTTTTCGCACTTGTGTTAGTGTTGAAATACCACTTTTCGCACTTGTGTTAGTGTTGAAAAACCACTTTTCGCACTTGTGTTGGTGCAGGAAACCACTTTTGCACGTGTATTAGTGTGGAAAAAACACTTTTCGCACATGTGATAGTGTTGAAAAACCACTTTTCGCACTTGTGTTTGTGTTGAAAAACCACTTTTCGCACTTGTGTTAGTGATGAAAAACCACTTTTCGCACTTGTGTTGGTGCAGGAAACCATTTTTGCACTTGTATTAGTGTGGAAAAAACACTTTTTGCACTTGTGATAGTGTTGAAAAACCACTTTTCACACTTGTGTTAGTGTTGAAAAACCACTTTTCGCACTTGTGTTAGTGTTGAAAAACCACTTTTCGCACTTGTGTTGGTGCAGGAAACCACTTTTGCACGTGTATTAGTGTGGAAAAAACACTTTTCGCACTTGTGTTTGTGTTGAAAAACCACTTTTCACACTTGTGTTAGTGTTGAAAAACCACTTTTCGCACTTGTGTTGGTGCAGGAAACCACTTTTGCACTTGTATTAGTGTGGAAAAAACACTTTTTGCACTTGTGATAGTGTTGAAAAACCACTTTTCGCACTTGTGTTAGTGTTGAAAAACAACTTTTCGCACTTGTGTTAGTGTTGAAAAACAACTTTTCGCACTTGTGTTAGTGTTGAAAAACCACTTTTCGCACTTGTGTTGGTGCAGGAAACCACTTTTGCACTTGTATTAGTGTGGAAAAAACACTTTTTGCACTTGTGATTGTGTTGAAAAACCACTTTTCGCACTTGTGTTAGTGTTGAAAAACCACATTACGCACTTGTGTTGGTGCAGGAAACCACTTTTGCACTTGTATTAGTGTGGAAAAAACACTTTTTGCACTTGTGATAGTGTTGAAAAACGACTTTCCGCACTTGTGTTAGTGTTGAAAAACCACTTTTCGCACTTGTGTTGGTGCAGAAAACCACTTTAGCACTTGTATTAGTGTGGGAAAAACACTTTTAGCACCTGCGTTAGTGTTGAAAAAACACTTTTCGCACTTGTGTTAGTGTTGAAAAACCACTTTTCGCACTTGTGTTGGTGCAGGAAACCACTTTTGCACTTGTTTTAGTGTGGAAAAAACACTTTTTGCACTTGTGATATTGTTGAAAAACCACTTTTCGCACTTGTGTTAGTGTTGAAAAACCACTTTTCGCACTTGTGTTAGTGTTGAAAAACCACTTTTCGCACTTGTGTTGGTGCAGGAAACCACTTTTGCACGTGTATTAGTGTGGAAAAAACACTTTTCACACTTGTGATAGTGTTGAAAAACCACTTTTCGCACTTGTGTTTGTGTTGAAAAACCACTTTTCGCACTTGTGTTAGTGATGAAAAACCACTTTTCGCACTTGTGTTGGTGCAGGAAACAATTTTTGCACTTGTATTAGTGTGGAAAAAACACTTTTTGCACTTGTGATAGTGTTGAAAAACCACTTTTCACACTTGTGTTAGTGTTGAAAAACCACTTTTCGCACTTGTGTTAGTGTTGAAAAAACACTTTTCGCACTTGTGTTGGTGCAGGAAACCACTTTTGCACGTGTATTAGTGTGGAAAAAACACTTTTCGCACTTGTGTTTGTGTTGAAAAACCACTTTTCGCACTTGTGTTGGTGCAGGAAACCACTTTTGCACTTGTATTAGTGTGGAAAAAACACTTTTTGCACTTGTGATAGTGTTGAAAAACCACTTTTCGCACTTGTGTTAGTGTTGAAAAACAACTTTTCGCACTTGTGTTAGTGTTGAAAAACCACTTTTCGCACTTGTGTTGGTGCAGGAAAGCACTTTTGCACTTGTATTAGTGTGGAAAAAACACTTTTTGCACTTGTGATTGTGTTGAAAAACCACTTTTCGCACATGTGTTAGTGTTGAAAAACCACATTACGCACTTGTGTTGGTGCAGGAAACCACTTTTGCACTTGTATTAGTGTGGAAAAAACACTTTTCGCACTTGTGTTTGTGTTGAAAAACCACTTTTCGCACTTGTGTTAGTGATGAAAAACCACTTTTCGCAATTGTGTTGGTGCAGGAAACCATTTTTGCACTTGTATTAGTGTGGAAAAAACACTTTTTGCACTTGTGATAGTGTTGAAAAACCTCTTTTCGCACTTGTGTTAGTGTTGAAAAACCACTTTTCGCACTTGTGTTAGTGTTGAAAAACCACTTTTCGCACTTGTGTTGGTGCAGGAAACCACTTTTGCACTTGTATTAGTGTGGAAAAACACTTTTTGCACATGTGTTAGTGTTGAAAAACCACATTACGCACTTGTGTTGGTGCAGGAAACCACTTTTGCACTTGTATTAGTGTGGAAAAAACACTTTTCGCACTTGTGTTTGTGTTGAAAAACCACTTTTCGCACTTGTGTTAGTGATGAAAAACCACTTTTCGCAATTGTGTTGGTGCAGGAAACCATTTTTGCACTTGTATTAGTGTGGAAAAAACACTTTTTGCACTTGTGATAGTGTTGAAAAACCACTTTTCGCACTTGTGTTAGTGTTGAAAAACAACTTTTCGCACTTGTGTTAGTGTTGAAAAACCACTTTTCGCACTTGTGTTGGTGCAGGAAACCACTTTTGCACTTGTATTAGTGTGGAAAAAACACTTTTTGCACATGTGTTAGTGTTGAAAAACCACTTTTCGCACTTGTGTTGGTGCAGGAAAACACTTTTGCACTTGTATTGGTGTGGAAAAAACACTTTTTGCACTTGTGATAGTGTTGAAAAACCACTTTTCGCACTTGTGTTAGTGTTGAAAAACAACTTTTTGCACTTGTGATTGTGTTGAAAAACCACTTTTCGCACTTGTGTTAGTGTTGAAAAACCACATTACGCACTTGTATGCGCTTGGAGGTATGCGCTCTACCGAGTGCCGCTCTAGTTTTATTTTACCTGGTTTTATGTGTCATTGTGGTGTCTGAAGGAAAGAAAAGATTTGTTGAAATGGAGAATGTGTTCATGTTTTCCGGTTTAGCACAACTGTATTAAGCTGTGGATGAAAGAAAACTGTTCTTTTTCAGGGAATCAAAGATGATTCCATCATCATCAATCAAAGACGTTGATCTGAACTCCTCACCTCCACACGATTCACCAAAGAAGGAGAAAAACACCCCGTAAAAGCGCGTGAAGTAAATAATTTCATTCACCCCCATCTGCACTTTTGAAAACTTGATTTTGGATATATCTACCTCAGTGAATGTACAATAAATTGACTTTTCAATCTTTTTCAACTTAGACACATGTTCGGAAGAGACAACAACAAGGAGCGTTGTGCGGACGTTTCACATTCCATGTGAGTAAGAGAATCACCTTTCAGGACGTCATGACATTCATTGTGCTCGCAATAGAAATGGTATTTCTTTGAGGAAACTAATGTGAATCTTGTCGTGTTTCGATCACATTTTGATCCATAATTATTTTCTATATTATCGATTGGAGGTTTCACGGCTGTGGGATTTCTATGACGTGCCTCCATGGAGTTGTTTACCTGGGGTGGGAATCTTGATCCAGATATAAAGGGTCATGCGGGTGTTTTGTATGAAGAGCGAGTTTATCATATGTATAATATATATATACATCAGGAATACATCAGGAAGAAGATAATTGTTCTTTGGTCATTTATTGTTACATATCTTTTCTACCTGTCCCAGCTTGTATAATAATCATAAAAGTAGGACCGTGGGTCCTGAAGCTCACCTGGATCACGAGCTACAATCACTCAAACCCCCCACAGACCCTATCAGACAATGATGTTTTTAATGTCGTGAACAAACCGTGAACAAACCGTGAGCCGGGAAACAATATCTCTCCGTTCTCAGGACCGAACTCTCTTATCTGTCTCCCTCTTCCAAATCCTGGTGGCGTCTGGTCAAATCTGTTTCTGGTGTTTGTTCCCCCTCCATCCCCTCCCTCACCTCAAATGTCCACACGGCTGACTCCGCACGTGAAAAAGCTGAATGCCTCAACTCTGTGTTTGCCTCTAAATCTTGTGTTCCAAACCCCTCCAAACCCCATGTGTTCCAAACCAGTGCAGGAAACCACTTTTGCACTTGTATTAGTGTGGAAAAAACACTTTTTGCACTTGTGATAGTGTTGAAAAACCACTTTTCGCACTTGTGTTAGTGTTGAAATACCACTTTTCGCACTTGTGTTAGTGTTGAAAAACCACTTTTCGCACTTGTGTTGGTGCAGGAAACCACTTTTGCACGTGTATTAGTGTGGAAAAAACACTTTTCGCACATGTGATAGTGTTGAAAAACCACTTTTCGCACTTGTGTTTGTGTTGAAAAACCACTTTTCGCACTTGTGTTAGTGATGAAAAACCACTTTTCGCACTTGTGTTGGTGCAGGAAACCATTTTTGCACTTGTATTAGTGTGGAAAAAACACTTTTTGCACTTGTGATAGTGTTGAAAAACCACTTTTCACACTTGTGTTAGTGTTGAAAAACCACTTTTCGCACTTGTGTTAGTGTTGAAAAACCACTTTTCGCACTTGTGTTGGTGCAGGAAACCACTTTTGCACGTGTATTAGTGTGGAAAAAACACTTTTCGCACTTGTGTTTGTGTTGAAAAACCACTTTTCACACTTGTGTTAGTGTTGAAAAACCACTTTTCGCACTTGTGTTGGTGCAGGAAACCACTTTTGCACTTGTATTAGTGTGGAAAAAACACTTTTTGCACTTGTGATAGTGTTGAAAAACCACTTTTCGCACTTGTGTTAGTGTTGAAAAACAACTTTTCGCACTTGTGTTAGTGTTGAAAAACAACTTTTCGCACTTGTGTTAGTGTTGAAAAACCACTTTTCGCACTTGTGTTGGTGCAGGAAACCACTTTTGCACTTGTATTAGTGTGGAAAAAACACTTTTTGCACTTGTGATTGTGTTGAAAAACCACTTTTCGCACTTGTGTTAGTGTTGAAAAACCACATTACGCACTTGTGTTGGTGCAGGAAACCACTTTTGCACTTGTATTAGTGTGGAAAAAACACTTTTTGCACTTGTGATAGTGTTGAAAAACGACTTTCCGCACTTGTGTTAGTGTTGAAAAACCACTTTTCGCACTTGTGTTGGTGCAGAAAACCACTTTAGCACTTGTATTAGTGTGGGAAAAACACTTTTAGCACCTGCGTTAGTGTTGAAAAAACACTTTTCGCACTTGTGTTAGTGTTGAAAAACCACTTTTCGCACTTGTGTTGGTGCAGGAAACCACTTTTGCACTTGTTTTAGTGTGGAAAAAACACTTTTTGCACTTGTGATATTGTTGAAAAACCACTTTTCGCACTTGTGTTAGTGTTGAAAAACCACTTTTCGCACTTGTGTTAGTGTTGAAAAACCACTTTTCGCACTTGTGTTGGTGCAGGAAACCACTTTTGCACGTGTATTAGTGTGGAAAAAACACTTTTCACACTTGTGATAGTGTTGAAAAACCACTTTTCGCACTTGTGTTTGTGTTGAAAAACCACTTTTCGCACTTGTGTTAGTGATGAAAAACCACTTTTCGCACTTGTGTTGGTGCAGGAAACAATTTTTGCACTTGTATTAGTGTGGAAAAAACACTTTTTGCACTTGTGATAGTGTTGAAAAACCACTTTTCACACTTGTGTTAGTGTTGAAAAACCACTTTTCGCACTTGTGATAGTGTTGAAAAACCACTTTTCGCACTTGTGTTGGTGCAGGAAACCACTTTTGCACGTGTATTAGTGTGGAAAAAACACTTTTCGCACTTGTGTTTGTGTTGAAAAACCACTTTTCGCACTTGTGTTGGTGCAGGAAACCACTTTTGCACTTGTATTAGTGTGGAAAAAACACTTTTTGCACTTGTGATAGTGTTGAAAAACCACTTTTCGCACTTGTGTTAGTGTTGAAAAACAACTTTTCGCACTTGTGTTAGTGTTGAAAAACCACTTTTCGCACTTGTGTTGGTGCAGGAAAGCACTTTTGCACTTGTATTAGTGTGGAAAAAACACTTTTTGCACTTGTGATTGTGTTGAAAAACCACTTTTCGCACATGTGTTAGTGTTGAAAAACCACATTACGCACTTGTGTTGGTGCAGGAAACCACTTTTGCACTTGTATTAGTGTGGAAAAAACACTTTTCGCACTTGTGTTTGTGTTGAAAAACCACTTTTCGCACTTGTGTTAGTGATGAAAAACCACTTTTCGCAATTGTGTTGGTGCAGGAAACCATTTTTGCACTTGTATTAGTGTGGAAAAAACACTTTTTGCACTTGTGATAGTGTTGAAAAACCTCTTTTCGCACTTGTGTTAGTGTTGAAAAACCACTTTTCGCACTTGTGTTAGTGTTGAAAAACCACTTTTCGCACTTGTGTTGGTGCAGGAAACCACTTTTGCACTTGTATTAGTGTGGAAAAACACTTTTTGCACATGTGTTAGTGTTGAAAAACCACATTACGCACTTGTGTTGGTGCAGGAAACCACTTTTGCACTTGTATTAGTGTGGAAAAAACACTTTTCGCACTTGTGTTTGTGTTGAAAAACCACTTTTCGCACTTGTGTTAGTGATGAAAAACCACTTTTCGCAATTGTGTTGGTGCAGGAAACCATTTTTGCACTTGTATTAGTGTGGAAAAAACACTTTTTGCACTTGTGATAGTGTTGAAAAACCACTTTTCGCACTTGTGTTAGTGTTGAAAAACAACTTTTCGCACTTGTGTTAGTGTTGAAAAACCACTTTTCGCACTTGTGTTGGTGCAGGAAACCACTTTTGCACTTGTATTAGTGTGGAAAAAACACTTTTTGCACATGTGTTAGTGTTGAAAAACCACTTTTCGCACTTGTGTTGGTGCAGGAAAACACTTCTGCACTTGTATTGGTGTGGAAAAAACACTTTTTGCACTTGTGATAGTGTTGAAAAACCACTTTTCGCACTTGTGTTAGTGTTGAAAAACAACTTTTTGCACTTGTGATTGTGTTGAAAAACCACTTTTCGCACTTGTGTTAGTGTTGAAAAACCACATTACGCACTTGTATGCGCTTGGAGGTATGCGCTCTACCGAGTGCCGCTCTAGTTTTATTTTACCTGGTTTTATGTGTCATTGTGGTGTCTGAAGGAAAGAAAAGATTTGTTGAAATGGAGAATGTGTTCATGTTTTCCGGTTTAGCACAACTGTATTAAGCTGTGGATGAAAGAAAACTGTTCTTTTTCAGGGAATCAAAGATGATTCCATCATCATCAATCAAAGACGTTGATCTGAACTCCTCACCTCCACACGATTCACCAAAGAAGGAGAAAAACACCCCGTAAAAGCGCGTGAAGTAAATAATTTCATTCACCCCCATCTGCACTTTTGAAAACTTGATTTTGGATATATCTACCTCAGGGAATGTACAATAAATTGACTTTTCAATCTTTTTCAACTTAGACACATGTTCGGAAGAGACAACAACAAGGAGCGTTGTGCGGACGTTTCACATTCCATGTGAGTAAGAGAATCACCTTTCAGGACGTCATGACATTCATTGTGCTCGCAATAGAAATGGTATTTCTTTGAGGAAACTAATGTGAATCTTGTCGTGTTTCGATCACATTTTGATCCATAATTATTTTCTATATTATCGATTGGAGGTTTCACGGCTGTGGGATTTCTATGACGTGCCTCCATGGAGTTGTTTACCTGGGGTGGGAATCTTGATCCAGATATAAAGGGTCATGCGGGTGTTTTGTATGAAGAGCGAGTTTATCATATGTATAATATATATATACATCAGGAATACATCAGGAAGAAGATAATTGTTCTTTGGTCATTTATTGTTACATATCTTTTCTACCTGTCCCAGCTTGTATAATAATCATAAAAGTAGGACCGTGGGTCCTGAAGCTCACCTGGATCACGAGCTACAATCACTCAAACCCCCCACAGACCCTATCAGACAATGATGTTTTTAATGTCGTGAACAAACCGTGAACAAACCGTGAGCCGGGAAACAATATCTCTCCGTTCTCAGGACCGAACTCTCTTATCTGTCTCCCTCTTCCAAATCCTGGTGGCGTCTGGTCAAATCTGTTTCTGGTGTTTGTTCCCCCTCCATCCCCTCCCTCACCTCAAATGTCCACACGGCTGACTCCGCACGTGAAAAAGCTGAATGCCTCAACTCTGTGTTTGCCTCTAAATCTTGTGTTCCAAACCCCTCCAAACCCCATGTGTTCCAAACCAGTGCAGGAAACCACTTTTGCACTTGTATTAGTGTGGAAAAAACACTTTTTGCACTTGTGATAGTGTTGAAAAACCACTTTTCGCACTTGTGTTAGTGTTGAAATACCACTTTTCGCACTTGTGTTAGTGTTGAAAAACCACTTTTCGCACTTGTGTTGGTGCAGGAAACCACTTTTGCACGTGTATTAGTGTGGAAAAAACACTTTTCGCACATGTGATAGTGTTGAAAAACCACTTTTCGCACTTGTGTTTGTGTTGAAAAACCACTTTTCGCACTTGTGTTAGTGATGAAAAACCACTTTTCGCACTTGTGTTGGTGCAGGAAACCATTTTTGCACTTGTATTAGTGTGGAAAAAACACTTTTTGCACTTGTGATAGTGTTGAAAAACCACTTTTCACACTTGTGTTAGTGTTGAAAAACCACTTTTCGCACTTGTGTTAGTGTTGAAAAACCACTTTTCGCACTTGTGTTGGTGCAGGAAACCACTTTTGCACGTGTATTAGTGTGGAAAAAACACTTTTCGCACTTGTGTTTGTGTTGAAAAACCACTTTTCACACTTGTGTTAGTGTTGAAAAACCACTTTTCGCACTTGTGTTGGTGCAGGAAACCACTTTTGCACTTGTATTAGTGTGGAAAAAACACTTTTTGCACTTGTGATAGTGTTGAAAAACCACTTTTCGCACTTGTGTTAGTGTTGAAAAACAACTTTTCGCACTTGTGTTAGTGTTGAAAAACAACTTTTCGCACTTGTGTTAGTGTTGAAAAACCACTTTTCGCACTTGTGTTGGTGCAGGAAACCACTTTTGCACTTGTATTAGTGTGGAAAAAACACTTTTTGCACTTGTGATTGTGTTGAAAAACCACTTTTCGCACTTGTGTTAGTGTTGAAAAACCACATTACGCACTTGTGTTGGTGCAGGAAACCACTTTTGCACTTGTATTAGTGTGGAAAAAACACTTTTTGCACTTGTGATAGTGTTGAAAAACGACTTTCCGCACTTGTGTTAGTGTTGAAAAACCACTTTTCGCACTTGTGTTGGTGCAGAAAACCACTTTAGCACTTGTATTAGTGTGGGAAAAACACTTTTAGCACCTGCGTTAGTGTTGAAAAACCACTTTTCGCACTTGCGTTAGTGTTGAAAAACCACTTTTCGCACTTGTGTTGGTGCAGGAAACCACTTTTGCACTTGTATTAGTGTGGAAAAAGCACTTTTCGCACTTGTGTTAGTGTTGAAAAACCACTTTTCGCACTTGTGTTAGTGTTGAAAAACCACTTTTCGCCCTTGTGTTAGTGTTGAAAAACCACTTTTCGTATTTGTGTTGGTGCAGGAAACCACTTTTGCACTTGTTTTAGTGTGGAAAAAACACTTTTTGCACTTGTGATAGTGTTGAAAAACCACTATTCGCACTTGTGTTAGTGTTGAAAAACCACTTTTCGCACTTGTGTTGGTGCAGGAAACCACTTTTGCACGTGTATTAGTGTGGAAAAACCACTATTCGCACTTGTGTTAGTGTTGAAAAACCACTTTTCGCACTTGTGTTGGTGCAGGAAACCACTTTTGCATGTGTATTAGTGTGGAAAAAACACTTTTCGCACTTGTGTTTGTGTTGAAAAACCACTTTTCACACTTGTGTTAGTGTTGAAAAACCACTTTTCGCACTTGTGTTGGTGCAGGAAACCACTTTTGCACTTGTATTAGTGTGGAAAAAACACTTTTTGCACATGTGTTAGTGTTGAAAAACCACTTTTCGCACTTGTGTTGGTGCAGGAAAACACTTTTGCACTTGTATTGGTGTGGAAAAAACACTTTTTGCACTTGTGATTGTGTTGAAAAACCACTTTTCGCACTTGTGTTAGTGTTGAAAAACCACATTACGCACTTGTATGCGCTTGGAGGTATGCGCTCTACCGAGTGCCGCTCTAGTTATATTTTACCTGGTTTTATGTGTCATTGTGGTGTCTGAAGGAAAGAAAAGATTTGTTGAAATGGAGAATGTGTTCATGTTTTCCGGTTTAGCACAACTGTATTAAGCTGTGGATGAAAGAAAACTGTTCTTTTTCAGGGAATCAAAGATGATTCCATCATCATCAATCAAAGACGTTGATCTGAACTCCTCACCTCCACACGATTCACCAAAGAAGGAGAAAAACACCCCGTAAAAGCGTGTGAAGTAAATAATTTCATTCACCCCCATCTGCACTTTTGAAAACTTGATTTTGGATATATCTACCTCAGGGAATGTACAATAAATTGACTTTTCAATCTTTTTCAACTTAGACACATGTTCAGAAGAGACAACAACAAGGAGCGTTGTGCGGACGTTTCACATTCCATGTGAGTAAGAGAATCACCTTTCAGGACGTCATGACATTCATTGTGCTCGCAATAGAAATGGTATTTCTTTGAGGAAACTAATGTGAATCTTGTCGTGTTTCGATCACATTTTGATCCATAATTATTTTCTATATTATCGATTGGAGGTTTCACGGCTGTGGGATTTCTATGACGTGCCTCCATGGAGTTGTTTACCTGGGGTGGGAATCTTGATCCAGATATAAAGGGTCATGCGGGTGTTTTGTATGAAGAGCGAGTTTATCATATGTATAATATATATACTGAAACGCAAAAGAAACTTACCACCTTTGAAACCTTTAAATATCAACAATAACACTGCGTGTAGTAAGTGTGTGAACTTATTTGTGGACAATAGTGTCCTCACTGTCAGACAAAACGGTCACGGATGGTCACTTGAACCTTCAATGGTCACTTCATAGCACAGCTGTTGAACAGCCGTTTTGACTGTCAGTGATTAGCCAAGGGGTACGGGATGATTTTAATGAGCTGCACGTGATGTCTTGATATTGGCTTTAAAAAGGCCAGTGCAAAATGGGCATTTCAATCAACATGCCACGATTGTCAAGGGATAAACGGCAGCGTGCCCTGGGCATGCTGCAAGGCGGACTGAGCTACCGTGAGGTGGCACGTCGCCTTGGCTGTTCACACCAGACGATATCGGCCCTGGTGGACAGAGACACCCTCCACAACTCTGCAGATGACAGACCTCGATCAGGGAGGCCAAGAGTCACCACTGCAAGGCAGGACAGGCAGATGGTCCGAAGTCACCTGCGGGATCGATTCCGTCCAGCATCCTGCACTGCGGCAGAAACTCCGGGGGCATGCAAACCACGGATCTCCAATGATACTGCACGAAGACGACTGCATGACTATGGTCTGACTGCCAGAAGACCATACAGAGGCCCCGTGATGATGGCTGCCCATCGCCGCAACCGACAGAGATGGTGCCAGCAGCATCAGCGGTGGACCTTGGCGCAGTGAAACGAGGTCGCTTTCAGCGATGAGTCAAGGTTCTGTGTGGACAGTCCTGATGGGCGTGAGCGTGTCTGGAGAAGAACTGGCGAGCGATATGCCGATTGTTGCGTGCGTCAAGCCAACAGGTGGGGTGGCCCAAGTGTGATGGTGTGGGCCGCCATATCAGGCCGGTACAGGACGCCACTGGTGGTTGTGGATGGGAATCTTAACACCCAGCGGTATGTGGATAACATCCTGCGACCTCATCTGCTGCCATTCCTGCTAGACCACCCAGAACTGAGAACCTTTCAGCATGACAACGCTCGTCCCCATGCTGCTCACTTTACCACTGCATTTCTCCAAGGCGAGAACATAAACACCATGCAGTGGCCTGCGTTCTCCCCTGACCTGAATCCCATAGAGCACCTGTGGGATGAGCTTGGGAGACGCGTAGTTGGCAGGGCCAGGACATGGGCAGAGCTGCTTCAGACATTGAGGACTGAGTGGGACAGAATCCAGCAGCAATCCATCCAAAGACTGGTAGGCAGTATACGCCGACGATGTACTGCCTGTATCCAAAACAATGGTGGCTACACACACTATTGAAAGGGGACTGACATTGCACCCTGTGCTGTTCTGTACTGTAGAACAAACTGATGAGATGGTGTATCTTGGTCAAAAACTTGACATGTCATCAATAAAATGCCAATGTTTCAATTAGCAATTGTTGGTTTGTTTTATTTTGAACTGTTACAATTTTATTACATTTCAAACAAGTGGTAAGTTTCTTTTGCGTTTTCGGTCTTTTTGAAGTTGGTCAAAATGGTCAAATTTTTTGGTCAAAATGCCCATTTTGCACTGGCCTTTTTAAAGCCAATATCAAGACATCACGTGCAGCTCATTAAAATCATCCCGTACCCCTTGGCTAATCACTGACAGTCAAAACGGCTGTTCAACAGCTGTGCTATGAAGTGACCATTGAAGGTTCAAGTGACCATCCATGACCGTTTTGTCTGACAGTGAGGACACTATTGTCCACAAATAAGTTCACACATTTACTACACGCAGTGTTATTGTTGATATTTAAAGGTTTCAAAGGTGGTAAGTTTCTTTTGCGTTTCAGTATATATACATCAGGAATAAGATAATTGTTCTTTGGTCATTTATTGTTACATATCTTTTCTACCTGTCCCAGCTTGTATAATAATCATAAAAGTAGGACCGTGGGTCCTGAAGCTCACCTGGATCACGAGCTAAAATCACTCAAACCCCCCACAGACCCTTTCAGACAATGATGTTTTTAATGTCGTGAACAAACCGTGAACAAACCGTGAGCCGGGAAACAATATCTCTCCGTTCTCAGGACCGAACTCTCTTATCTGTCTCCCTCTTCCAAATCCTGGTGGCGTCTGGTCAAATCTGTTTCTGGTGTTTGTTCCCCCTCCATCCCCTCCCTCACCTCAAATGTCCACACGGCTGACTCCGCACGTGAAAAAGCTGAATGCCTCAACTCTGTGTTTGCCTCTAAATCTTGTGTTCCAAACCCCTCCAAACCCCATGTGTTCCAAACCAGTGCAGGAAACCACTTTTGCACTTGTATTAGTGTGGAAAAAACACTTTTTGCACTTGTGATAGTGTTGAAAAACCACTTTTCGCACTTGTGTTAGTGTTGAAATACCACTTTTTGCACTTGTGTTAGTGTTGAAAAAACACTTTTCGCACTTGTGTTGGTGCAGGAAACCACTTTTGCACGTGTATTAGTGTGGAAAAAACACTTTTCGCACATGTGATAGTGTTGAAAAACCACTTTTCGCACTTGTGTTTGTGTTGAAAAACCACTTTTCGCACTTGTGTTAGTGATGAAAAACCACTTTTCGCACTTGTGTTGGTGCAGGAAACCATTTTTGCACTTGTATTAGTGTGGAAAAAACACTTTTTGCACTTGTGATAGTGTTGAAAAACCACTTTTCACACTTGTGTTAGTGTTGAAAAACCACTTTTCGCACTTGTGTTAGTGTTGAAAAACCACTTTTCGCACTTGTGTTGGTGCAGGAAACCACTTTTGCACGTGTATTAGTGTGGAAAAAACACTTTTCGCACTTGTGTTTGTGTTGAAAAACCACTTTTCACACTTGTGTTAGTGTTGAAAAACCACTTTTCGCACTTGTGTTGGTGCAGGAAACCACTTTTGCACTTGTATTTGTGTGGAAAAAACACTTTTTGCACTTGTGATAGTGTTGAAAAACCACTTTTCGCACTTGTGTTAGTGTTGAAAAACAACTTTTCGCACTTGTGTTAGTGTTGAAAAACAACTTTTCGCACTTGTGTTAGTGTTGAAAAACCACTTTTCGCACTTGTGTTGGTGCAGGAAACCACTTTTGCACTTGTATTAGTGTGGAAAAAACACTTTTTGCACTTGTGATTGTGTTGAAAAACCACTTTTCGCACTTGTGTTAGTGTTGAAAAACCACATTACGCACTTGTGTTGGTGCAGGAAACCACTTTTTGCACTTGTGTTAGTGTTGAAAAACCACTTTTCGCACTTGTGTTAGTGTTGAAAAACCACTTTTCGCACTTGTGTTGGTGCAGGAAACCACTTTTGCACTTGTATTAGTGTGGAAAAAACACTTTTTGCACTTGTGATAGTGTTGAAAAACCACTTTTCGCACTTGTGTTAGTGTTGAAAAACCACTTTTCGCACTTGTGTTGGTGAAGAAAACCACTTTTGCACTTGTATTAGTGTGGAAAAAACACTTTTAGCAATTGCGTTAGTGTTGAAAAACCACTTTTCGCACTTGTGATAGTGTTGAAAAACGACTTTTCGCACTTGTGTTAGTGTTGAAAAACCACTTTTCGCACTTGTGTTTGTGCAGAAAACCACTTTTGCACTTGTATTAGTGTGGAAAAAACACTTTTAGCACCTGCGTTAGTGTTGAAAAACCACTTTTCGCACTTGCGTTAGTGTTGAAAAACCACTTTTCGCACTTGTGTTGGTGCAGGAAACCACTTTTGCACTTGTATTAGTGTGGAAAAAGCACTTTTCGCACTTGTGTTAGTGTTGAAAAACCACTTTTCGCACTTGTGTTAGTGTTGAAAAACCACTTTTCGCACTTGTGTTAGTGTTGAAAAACCACTTTTCGCATTTGTGTTGGTGCAGGAAACCACTTTTGCACTTGTTTTAGTGTGGAAAAAACACTTTTTGCACTTGTGATAGTGTTGAAAAACCACTATTCGCACTTGTGTTAGTGTTGAAAAACCACTTTTCGCACTTGTGTTGGTGCAGGAAACCACTTTTGCACTTGTATTAGTGTGGAAAAAACACTTTTTGCACTTGTGATATTGTTGAAAAACCACTTTTCGCACTTGTGTTAGTGTTGAAAAACCACTTTTCGCACTTGTGTTAGTGTTGAAAAACCACTTTTCGCACTTGTGTTGGTGCAGGAAACCACTTTTGCACGTGTATTAGTGTGGAAAAAACACTTTTCACACTTGTGATAGTGTTGAAAAAACCACTTTCCGCACTTGTGTTTGTGTTGAAAAACCACTTTTCGCACTTGTGTTAGTGATGAAAAACCACTTTTCGCACTTGTGTTGGTGCAGGAAACCATTTTTGCACTTGTATTAGTGTGGAAAAAACACTTTTTGCACTTGTGATAGTGTTGAAAAACCACTTTTCACACTTGTGTTAGTGTTGAAAAACCACTTTTCGCACTTGTGTTAGTGTTGAAAAACCACTTTTCGCACTTGTGTTGGTGCAGGAAACCACTTTTGCACGTGTATTAGTGTGGAAAAAACACTTTTCGCACTTGTGTTTGTGTTGAAAAACCACTTTTCACACTTGTGTTAGTGTTGAAAAACCACTTTTCGCACTTGTGTTGGTGCAGGAAACCACTTTTGCACTTGTATTAGTGTGGAAAAATCACTTTTTGCACATGTGTTAGTGTTGAAAAACCACTTTTCGCACTTGTGTTGGTGCAGGAAAACACTTTTGCACTTGTATTGGTGTGGAAAAAACACTTTTTGCACTTGTGATTGTGTTGAAAAACCACTTTTCGCACTTGTGTTAGTGTTGAAAAACCACATTACGCACTTGTATGCGCTTGGAGGTATGCGCTCTACCGAGTGCCGCTCTAGTTTTATTTTACCTGGTTTTATGTGTCATTGTGGTGTCTGAAGGAAAGAAAATATTTGTTGAAATGGAGAATGTGTTCATGTTTTCCGGTTTAGCACAACTGTATTAAGCTGTGGATGAAAGAAAACTGTTCTTTTTCAGGAAATCAAAGATGATTCCATCATCATCAATCAAAGACGTTGATCTGAACTCCTCACCTCCACACGATTCACCAAAGAAGGAGAAAAACACCCCGTAAAAGCGTGTGAAGTAAATAATTTCATTCACCCCCATCTGCACTTTTGAAAACTTGATTTTGGATATATCTACCTCAGGGAATGTACAATAAATTGACTTTTCAATCTTTTTCAACTTAGACACATGTTCGGAAGAGACAACAACAAGGAGCGTTGTGCGGACGTTTCACATTCCATGTGAGTAAGAGAATCACCTTTCAGGACGTCATGACATTCATTGTGCTCGCAATAGAAATGGTATTTCTTTGAGGAAACTAATGTGAATCTTGTCGTGTTTCGATCACATTTTGATCCATAATTATTTTCTATATTATCGATTGGAGGTTTCACGGCTGTGGGATTTCTATGACGTGCCTCCATGGAGTTGTTTACCTGGGGTGGGAATCTTGATCCAGATATAAAGGGTCATGCGGGTGTTTTGTATGAAGAGCGAGTTTATCATATGTATAATATATATATACATCAGGAATACATCAGGAAGAAGATAATTGTTCTTTGGTCATTTATTGTTACATATCTTTTCTACCTGTCCCAGCTTGTATAATAATCATAAAAGTAGGACCGTGGGTCCTGAAGCTCACCTGGATCACGAGCTACAATCACTCAAACCCCCCACAGACCCTCTCAGACAATGATGTTTTTAATGTCGTGAACAAACCGTGAACAAACCGTGAGCCGGGAAACAATATCTCTCCGTTCTCAGGACCGAACTCTCTTATCTGTCTCCCTCTTCCAAATCCTGGTGGCGTCTGGTCAAATCTGTTTCTGGTGTTTGTTCCCCCTCCATCCCCTCCCTCACCTCAAATGTCCACACGGCTGACTCCGCACGTGAAAAAGCTGAATGCCTCAACTCTGTGTTTGCCTCTAAATCTTGTGTTCCAAACCCCTCCAAACCCCATGTGTTCCAAACCAGTGCAGGAAACCACTTTTGCACTTGTATTAGTGTGGAAAAAACACTTTTTGCACTTGTGATAGTGTTGAAAAACCACTTTTTGCA
This sequence comes from Myxine glutinosa, assembly GCF_964187855.1. Classification (NCBI taxonomy): domain Eukaryota; kingdom Metazoa; phylum Chordata; class Myxini; order Myxiniformes; family Myxinidae; genus Myxine; species Myxine glutinosa. The sequence goes on from NW_027616741.1 coordinate 40,807, forward strand.
CTTGTGTTAGTGTTGAAATACCACTTTTCGCACTTGTGTTAGTGTTGAAAAACCACTTTTCGCACTTGTGTTGGTGCAGGAAACCACTTTTGCACGTGTATTAGTGTGGAAAAAACACTTTTCGCACATGTGATCGTGTTGAAAAACCACTTTTCGCACTTGTGTTTGTGTTGAAAAACCACTTTTCGCACTTGTGTTAGTGATGAAAAACCACTTTTCGCACTTGTGTTGGTGCAGGAAACCACTTTTGCACGTGTATTAGTGTGGAAAAAACACTTTTCGCACTTGTGTTTGTGTTGAAAAACCACTTTTCACACTTGTGTTAGTGTTGAAAAACCACTTTTCGCACTTGTGTTGGTGCAGGAAACCACTTTTGCACTTGTATTAGTGTGGAAAAAACACTTTTTGCACTTGTGATAGTGTTGAAAAACCACTTTTCGCACTTGTGTTAGTGTTGAAAAACAACTTTTCGCACTTGTGTTAGTGTTGAAAAACAACTTTTCGCACTTGTGTTAGTGTTGAAAAACCACTTTTCGCACTTGTGTTGGTGCAGGAAACCACTTTTGCACTTGTATTAGTGTGGAAAAAACACTTTTTGCACTTGTGATTGTGTTGAAAAACCACTTTTCGCACTTGTGTTAGTGTTGAAAAACCACATTACGCACTTGTGTTGGTGAAGAAAACCACTTTTGCACTTGTATTAGTGTGGAAAAAACACTTTTAGCACTTGCGTTAGTGTTGAAAAACCACTTTTCGCACTTGTGATAGTGTTGAAAAACGACTTTTCGCACTTGTGTTAGTGTTGAAAAACCACTTTTCGCACTTGTGTTGGTGCAGAAAACCACTTTTGCACTTGTATTAGTGTGGAAAAAACACTTTTAGCACCTGCGTTAGTGTTGAAAAACCACTTTTCGCACTTGCGTTAGTGTTGAAAAACCACTTTTCGCACTTGTGTTGGTGCAGGAAACCACTTTTGCACTTGTATTAGTGTGGAAAAAGCACTTTTCGCACTTGTGTTAGTGTTGAAAAACCACTTTTCGCACTTGTGTTAGTGTTGAAAAACCACTTTTCGCACTTGTGTTAGTGTTGAAAAACCACTTTTCGCATTTGTGTTGGTGCAGGAAACCACTTTTGCACTTGTTTTAGTGTGGAAAAAACACTTTTTGCACTTGTGATAGTGTTGAAAAACCACTATTCGCACTTGTGTTAGTGTTGAAAAACCACTTTTCGCACTTGTGTTGGTGCAGGAAACCACTTTTGCACTTGTATTAGTGTGGAAAAAACACTTTTTGCACTTGTGATATTGTTGAAAAACCACTTTTCGCACTTGTGTTAGTGTTGAAAAACCACTTTTCGCACTTGTGTTAGTGTTGAAAAACCACTTTTCGCACTTGTGTTGGTGCAGGAAACCACTTTTGCACGTGTATTAGTGTGGAAAAAACACTTTTCACACTTGTGATAGTGTTGAAAAACCACTTTCCGCACTTGTGTTTGTGTTGAAAAACCACTTTTCGCACTTGTGTTAGTGATGAAAAACCACTTTTCGCACTTGTGTTGGTGCAGGAAACCATTTTTGCACTTGTATTAGTGTGGAAAAAACACTTTTTGCACTTGTGATAGTGTTGAAAAACCACTTTTCACACTTGTGTTAGTGTTGAAAAACCACTTTTCGCACTTGTGTTAGTGTTGAAAAACCACTTTTCGCACTTGTGTTGGTGCAGGAAACCACTTTTGCACGTGTATTAGTGTGGAAAAAACACTTTTCGCACTTGTGTTTGTGTTGAAAAACCACTTTTCACACTTGTGTTAGTGTTGAAAAACCACTTTTCGCACTTGTGTTGGTGCAGGAAACCACTTTTGCACTTGTATTAGTGTGGAAAAAACACTTTTTGCACATGTGTTAGTGTTGAAAAACCACTTTTCGCACTTGTGTTGGTGCAGGAAAACACTTTTGCACTTGTATTGGTGTGGAAAAAACACTTTTTGCACTTGTGATTGTGTTGAAAAACCACTTTTCGCACTTGTGTTAGTGTTGAAAAACCACATTACGCACTTGTATGCGCTTGGAGGTATGCGCTCTACCGAGTGCCGCTCTAGTTTTATTTTACCTGGTTTTATGTGTCATTGTGGTGTCTGAAGGAAAGAAAAGATTTGTTGAAATGGAGAATGTGTTCATGTTTTCCGGTTTAGCACAACTGTATTAAGCTGTGGATGAAAGAAAACTGTTCTTTTTCAGGAAATCAAAGATGATTCCATCATCATCAATCAAAGACGTTGATCTGAACTCCTCACCTCCACACGATTCACCAAAGAAGGAGAAAAACACCCCGTAAAAGCGTGTGAAGTAAATAATTTCATTCACCCCCATCTGCACTTTTGAAAACTTGATTTTGGATATATCTACCTCAGGGAATGTACAATAAATTGACTTTTCAATCTTTTTCAACTTAGACACATGTTCGGAAGAGACAACAACAAGGAGCGTTGTGCAGACGTTTCACATTCCATGTGAGTAAGAGAATCACCTTTCAGGACGTCATGACATTCATTGTGCTCGCAATAGAAATGGTATTTCTTTGAGGAAACTAATGTGAATCTTGTCGTGTTTCGATCACATTTTGATCCATAATTATTTTCTATATTATCGATTGGAGGTTTCACGGCTGTGGGATTTCTATGACGTGCCTCCATGGAGTTGTTTACCTGGGGTGGGAATCTTGATCCAGATATAAAGGGTCATGCGGGTGTTTTGTATGAAGAGCGAGTTTATCATATGTATAATATATATATACATCAGGAATACATCAGGAAGAAGATAATTGTTCTTTGGTCATTTATTGTTACATATCTTTTCTACCTGTCCCAGCTTGTATAATAATCATAAAAGTAGGACCGTGGGTCCTGAAGCTCACCTGGATCACGAGCTACAATCACTCAAACCCCCCACAGACCCTCTCAGACAATGATGTTTTTAATGTCGTGAACAAACCGTGAACAAACCGTGAGCCGGGAAACAATATCTCTCCGTTCTCAGGACCGAACTCTCTTTTCTGTCTCCCTCTTCCAAATCCTGGTGGCGTCTGGTCAAATCTGTTTCTGGTGTTTGTTCCCCCTCCATCCCCTCCCTCACCTCAAATGTCCACACGGCTGACTCCGCACGTGAAAAAGCTGAATGCCTCAACTCTGTGTTTGCCTCTAAATCTTGTGTTCCAAACCCCTCCAAACCCCATGTGTTCCAAACCAGTGCAGGAAACCACTTTTGCACTTGTATTAGTGTGGAAAAAACACTTTTTGCACTTGTGATAGTGTTGAAAAACCACTTTTTGCACTTGTGTTGGTGTAGGAAACCACTTTTGCACGTGTATTAGTGGGGAAAAAACACTTTTCGCACATGTGATAGTGTTGAAAAACCACTTTTCGCACTTGTGTTTGTGTTGAAAAACCACTTTTCGCACTTGTGTTAGTGATGAAAAACCACTTTTCGCACTTGTGTTGGTGCAGGAAACCATTTTTGCACTTGTATTAGTGTGGAAAAAACACTTTTTGCACTTGTGATAGTGTTGAAAAACCACTTTTCACACTTGTGTTAGTGTTGAAAAACCACTTTTCGCACTCGTGTTAGTGTTGAAAAACCACTTTTCGCACTTGTGTTGGTGCAGGAAACCACTTTTGCACGTGTATTAGTGTGGAAAAAACACTTTTCGCACTTGTGATAGTGTTGAAAAACCACTTTTCGCACTTGTGTTAGTGTTGAAAAACAACTTTTCGCACTTGTGTTAGTGTTGAAAAACCACTTTTCGCACTTGTGTTGGTGCAGGAAACCACTTTTGCACTTGTATTAGTGTGGAAAAAACACTTTTTGCACTTGTGATTGTGTTGAAAAACCACTTTTCGCACTTGTGTTAGTGTTGAAAAACCACATTACGCACTTGTGTTGGTGCAGGAAACCACTTTTTGCACTTGTGTTAGTGTTGGAAAACCACTTTTCGCACTTGTGTTAGTGTTGAAAAACCACTTTTCGCACTTGTGTTGGTGCAGGAAACCACTTTTGCACTTGTATTAGTGTGGAAAAAACACTTTTTGCACTTGTGTTAGTGTTGAAAAACCACTTTTTGCACTTGTGTTAGTGTTGAAAAACCACTTTTCGCACTTGTGTTGGTGCAGGAAACCACTTTTGCACTTGTATTAGTGTGGAAAAAAGACTTTTTGCACTTGTGATAGTGTTGAAAAACCACTTTTCGCACTTGTGTTAGTGTTGAAAAACCACTTTTCGCAGTTGTGTTGGTGCAGAAAACCACTTTTGCACTTGTATTAGTGTGGAAAAAACACTTTTAGCACTTGTGTTAGTGTTGAAAAACGACTTTTCGCACTTGTGTTAGTGTTGAAAAACCACTTTTCGCACTTGTGTTAGTGTTGAAAAACCACTTCTCGCACTTGTGTTGGTGCAGGAAACCACTTTTGCACGTGTATTAGTGTGGAAAAAACACTTTTCACACTTGTGATAGTGTTGAAAAACCACTTTTCGCACTTGTGTTTGTGTTGAAAAACCACTTTTCGCACTTGTGTTAGTGATGAAAAACCACTTTTCGCACTTGTGTTGGTGCAGGAAACCATTTTTGCACTTGTATTAGTGTGGAAAAAACACTTTTTGCACTTGTGATAGTGTTGAAAAACCACTTTTCACACTTGTGTTAGTGTTGAAAAACCACTTTTCGCACTTGTGTTAGTGTTGAAAAACCACTTTTCGCACTTGTGTTGGTGCAGGAAACCACTTTTGCACGTGTATTAGTGTGGAAAAAACACTTTTCGCACTTGTGATAGTGTTGAAAAACCACTTTTCGCACTTGTGTTAGTGTTGAAAAACCACTTTTCGCACTTGTGTTGGTGCAGGAAACCACTTTTGCACTTGTATTAGTGTGGAAAAAACACTTTTTGCACTTGTGATTGTGTTGAAAAACCACTTTTCGCACTTGTGTTAGTGTTGAAAAACCACATTACGCACTTGTGTTGGTGCAGGAAACCACTTTTTGCACTTGTGTTAGTGTTGGAAAACCACTTTTCGCACTTGTGTTAGTGTTGAAAAACCACTTTTTGCACTTGTGTTGGTGCAGGAAACCACTTTTGCACTTGTATTAGTGTGGAAAAAACACTTTTTGCACTTGTGATTGTGTTGAAAACCACTTTTCGCACTTGTGTTAGTGTTGAAAAACCACATTACGCACTTGTGTTGGTGAAGAAAACCACTTTTGCACTTGTATTAGTGTGGAAAAAACACTTTTAGCACTTGCGTTAGTGTTGAAAAACCACTTTTCGCACTTGTGATAGTGTTGAAAAACGACTTTTCGCACTTGTGTTAGTGTTGAAAAACCACTTTTCGCACTTGTGTTGGTGCAGAAAACCACTTTTGCACTTGTATTAGTGTGGAAAAAACACTTTTAGCACCTGCGTTAGTGTTGAAAAACCACTTTTCGCACTTGCGTTAGTGTTGAAAAACCACTTTTCGCACTTGTGTTGGTGCAGGAAACCACTTTTGCACTTGTATTAGTGTGGAAAAAGCACTTTTCGCACTTGTGTTAGTGTTGAAAAACCACTTTTCGCACTTGTGTTAGTGTTGAAAAACCACTTTTCGCACTTGTGTTAGTGTTGAAAAACCACTTTTCGCATTTGTGTTGGTGCAGGAAACCACTTTTGCACTTGTTTTAGTGTGGAAAAAACACTTTTTGCACTTGTGATAGTGTTGAAAAACCACTATTCGCACTTGTGTTAGTGTTGAAAAACCACTTTTCGCACTTGTGTTGGTGCAGGAAACCACTTTTGCACTTGTATTAGTGTGGAAAAAACACTTTTTGCACTTGTGATATTGTTGAAAAACCACTTTTCGCACTTGTGTTAGTGTTGAAAAACCACTTTTCGCACTTGTGTTAGTGTTGAAAAACCACTTTTCGCACTTGTGTTGGTGCAGGAAACCACTTTTGCACGTGTATTAGTGTGGAAAAAACACTTTTCCCACTTGTGATAGTGTTGAAAAACCACTTTCCGCACTTGTGTTTGTGTTGAAAAACCACTTTTCGCACTTGTGTTAGTGATGAAAAACCACTTTTCGCACTTGTGTTGGTGCAGGAAACCATTTTTGCACTTGTATTAGTGTGGAAAAAACACTTTTTGCACTTGTGATAGTGTTGAAAAACCACTTTTCACACTTGTGTTAGTGTTGAAAAACCACTTTTCGCACTTGTGTTAGTGTTGAAAAACCACTTTTCGCACTTGTGTTGGTGCAGGAAACCACTTTTGCACGTGTATTAGTGTGGAAAAAACACTTTTCGCACTTGTGTTTGTGTTGAAAAACCACTTTTCACACTTGTGTTAGTGTTGAAAAACCACTTTTCGCACTTGTGTTGGTGCAGGAAACCACTTTTGCACTTGTATTAGTGTGGAAAAAACACTTTTTGCACATGTGTTAGTGTTGAAAAACCACTTTTCGCACTTGTGTTGGTGCAGGAAAACACTTTTGCACTTGTATTGGTGTGGAAAAAACACTTTTTGCACTTGTGATTGTGTTGAAAAACCACTTTTCGCACTTGTGTTAGTGTTGAAAAACCACATTACGCACTTGTATGCGCTTGGAGGTATGCGCTCTACCGAGTGCCGCTCTAGTTTTATTTTACCTGGTTTTATGTGTCATTGTGGTGTCTGAAGGAAAGAAAAGATTTGTTGAAATGGAGAATGTGTTCATGTTTTCCGGTTTAGCACAACTGTATTAAGCTGTGGATGAAAGAAAACTGTTCTTTTTCAGGAAATCAAAGATGATTCCATCATCATCAATCAAAGACGTTGATCTGAACTCCTCACCTCCACACGATTCACCAAAGAAGGAGAAAAACACCCCATAAAAGCGTGTGAAGTAAATAATTTCATTCACCCCCATCTGCACTTTTGAAAACTTGATTTTGGATATATCTACCTCAGGGAATGTACAATAAATTGACTTTTCAATCTTTTTCAACTTAGACACATGTTCGGAAGAGACAACAACAAGGAGCGTTGTGCGGACGTTTCACATTCCATGTGAGTAAGAGAATCACCTTTCAGGACGTCATGACATTCATTGTGCTCGCAATAGAAATGGTATTTCTTTGAGGAAACTAATGTGAATCTTGTCGTGTTTCGATCACATTTTGATCCATAATTATTTTCTATATTATCGATTGGAGGTTTCACGGCTGTGGGATTTCTATGACGTGCCTCCATGGAGTTGTTTACCTGGGGTGGGAATCTTGATCCAGATATAAAGGGTCATGCGGGTGTTTTGTATGAAGAGCGAGTTTATCATATGTATAATATATATATACATCAGGAATACATCAGGAAGAAGATAATTGTTCTTTGGTCATTTATTGTTACATATCTTTTCTACCTGTCCCAGCTTGTATAATAATCATAAAAGTAGGACCGTGGGTCCTGAAGCTCACCTGGATCACGAGCTACAATCACTCAAACCCCCCACAGACCCTCTCAGACAATGATGTTTTTAATGTCGTGAACAAACCGTGAACAAACCGTGAGCCGGGAAACAATATCTCTCCGTTCTCAGGACCGAACTCTCTTATCTGTCTCCCTCTTCCAAATCCTGGTGGCGTCTGGTCAAATCTGTTTCTGGTGTTTGTTCCCCCTCCATCCCCTCCCTCACCTCAAATGTCCACACGGCTGACTCCGCACGTGAAAAAGCTGAATGCCTCAACTCTGTGTTTGCCTCTAAATCTTGTGTTCCAAACCCCTCCAAACCCCATGTGTTCCAAACCAGTGCAGGAAACCACTTTTGCACTTGTATTAGTGTGGAAAAAACACTTTTTGCACTTGTGATAGTGTTGAAAAACCACTTTTTGCACTTGTGTTGGTGCAGGAAACCACTTTTGCACGTGTATTAGTGGGGAAAAAACACTTTTCGCACATGTGATAGTGTTGAAAAACCACTTTTCGCACTTGTGTTTGTGTTGAAAAACCACTTTTCGCACTTGTGTTAGTGATGAAAAACCACTTTTCGCACTTGTGTTGGTGCAGGAAACCATTTTTGCACTTGTATTAGTGTGGAAAAAACACTTTTTGCACTTGTGATAGTGTTGAAAAACCACTTTTCACACTTGTGTTAGTGTTGAAAAACCACTTTTCGCACTTGTGTTAGTGTTGAAAAACCACTTTTCGCACTTGTGTTGGTGCAGGAAACCACTTTTGCACGTGTATTAGTGTGGAAAAAACACTTTTCGCACTTGTGATAGTGTTGAAAAACCACTTTTCGCACTTGTGTTAGTGTTGAAAAACAACTTTTCGCACTTGTGTTAGTGTTGAAAAACCACTTTTCGCACTTGTGTTGGTGCAGGAAACCACTTTTGCACTTGTATTAGTGTGGAAAAAACACTTTTTGCACTTGTGATTGTGTTGAAAAACCACTTTTCGCACTTGTGTTAGTGTTGAAAAACCACATTACGCACTTGTGTTGGTGCAGGAAACCACTTTTTGCACTTGTGTTAGTGTTGGAAAACCACTTTTCGCACTTGTGTTAGTGTTGAAAAACCACTTTTCGCACTTGTGTTGGTGCAGGAAACCACTTTTGCACTTGTATTAGTGTGGAAAAAACACTTTTTGCACTTGTGTTAGTGTTGAAAAACCACTTTTCGCACTTGTGTTAGTGTTGAAAAACCACTTTTCGCACTTGTGTTGGTGCAGGAAACCACTTTTGCACTTGTATTAGTGTGGAAAAAAGACTTTTTGCACTTGTGATAGTGTTGAAAAACCACTTTTCGCACTTGTGTTAGTGTTGAAAAACCACTTTTCGCAGTTGTGTTGGTGCAGAAAACCACTTTTGCACTTGTATTAGTGTGGAAAAAACACTTTTAGCACTTGTGTTAGTGTTGAAAAACCACTTTTTGCACTTGTGTTAGTGTTGAAAAACCACTTTTTGCACTTGTGTTGGTGCAGGAAACCACTTTTGCACTTGTATTAGTGTGGAAAAAGCACTTTTCGCACTTGTGTTAGTGTTGAAAAACCACTTTTCGCACTTGTGTTAGTGTTGAAAAACCACTTTTCGCACTTGTGTTAGTGTTGAAAAACCACTTTTCGCACTTGTGTTGGTGCAGGAAACCACTTTTGCATTTGTTTTAGTGTGGAAAATACACTTTTTGCACTTGTGATAGTGTTGAAAAACCACTATTCACACTTGTGTTAGTGTTGAAAAACCACTTTTCGCACTTGTGTTGGTGCAGGAAACCACTTTTGCACTTGTATTAGTGTGGAAAAAACACTTTTTGCACTTGTGATATTGTTGAAAAACGACTTTTCGCACTTGTGTTAGTGTTGAAAAACCACTTTTCGCACTTGTGTTAGTGTTGAAAAACCACTTCTCGCACTTGTGTTGGTGCAGGAAACCACTTTTGCACGTGTATTAGTGTGGAAAAAACACTTTTCACACTTGTGATAGTGTTGAAAAACCACTTTTCGCACTTGTGTTTGTGTTGAAAAACCACTTTTCGCACTTGTGTTAGTGATGAAAAACCACTTTTCGCACTTGTGTTGGTGCAGGAAACCATTTTTGCACTTGTATTAGTGTGGAAAAAACACTTTTTGCACTTGTGATAGTGTTGAAAAACCACTTTTCACACTTGTGTTAGTGTTGAAAAACCACTTTTCGCACTTGTGTTGGTGTTGAAAAACCACTTTTCGCACTTGTGTTGGTGCAGGAAACCACTTTTGCACGTGTATTAGTGTGGAAAAAACACTTTTCGCACTTGTGATAGTGTTGAAAAACCACTTTTCGCACTTGTGTTAGTGTTGAAAAACAACTTTTCGCACTTGTGTTAGTGTTGAAAAACCACTTTTCGCACTTGTGTTGGTGCAGGAAACCACTTTTGCACTTGTATTAGTGTGGAAAAAACACTTTTTGCACTTGTGTTAGTGTTGAAAAACCACTTTTCGCACTTGTGTTAGTGTTGAAAAACCACTTTTCGCACTTGTGTTGGTGCAGGAAACCACTTTTGCACTTGTATTAGTGTGGAAAAAACACTTTTTGCACTTGTGATAGTGTTGAAAAACCACTTTTCGCACTTGTGTTAGTGTTGAAAAACCACTTTTCGCACTTGTGTTGGTGCAGAAAACCACTTTTGCACTTGTATTAGTGTGGAAAAAACACTTTTAGCACTTGTGTTAGTGTTGAAAAACCACTTTTTGCACTTGTGTTAGTGTTGAAAAACCACTTTTTGCACTTGTGTTGGTGCAGGAAACCACTTTTGCACTTGTATTAGTGTGGAAAAAGCACTTTTCGCACTTGTGTTAGTGTTGAAAAACCACTTTTCGCACTTGTGTTAGTGTTGAAAAACCACTTTTCGCACTTGTGTTAGTGTTGAAAAACCACTTTTCGCACTTGTGTTGGTGCAGGAAACCACTTTTGCATTTGTTTTAGTGTGGAAAATACACTTTTTGCACTTGTGATAGTGTTGAAAAACCACTATTCGCACTTGTGTTAGTGTTGAAAAACCACTTTTCGCACTTGTGTTGGTGCAGGAAACCACTTTTGCACTTGTATTAGTGTGGAAAAAACACTTTTTGCACTTGTGATATTGTTGAAAAACGACTTTTCGCACTTGTGTTAGTGTTGAAAAACCACTTTTCGCACTTGTGTTAGTGTTGAAAAACCACTTCTCGCACTTGTGTTGGTGCAGGAAACCACTTTTGCATGTGTATTAGTGTGGAAAAAACACTTTTCACACTTGTGATAGTGTTGAAAAACCACTTTTCGCACTTGTGTTTGTGTTGAAAAACCACTTTTCGCACTTGTGTTAGTGATGAAAAACCACTTTTCGCACTTGTGTTGGTGCAGGAAACCATTTTTGCACTTGTATTAGTGTGGAAAAAACACTTTTTGCACTTGTGATAGTGTTGAAAAACCACTTTTCACACTTGTGTTAGTGTTGAAAAACCACTTTTCGCACTTGTGTTAGTGTTGAAAAACCACTTTTCGCACTTGTGTTGGTGCAGGAAACCACTTTTGCACGTGTATTAGTGTGGAAAAAACACTTTTCGCACTTGTGTTTGTGTTGAAAAACCACTTTTCACACTTGTGTTAGTGTTGAAAAACCACTTTTCGCACTTGTGTTGGTGCAGGAAACCACTTTTGCACTTGTATTAGTGTGGAAAAAACACTTTTTGCACTTGTGATAGTGTTGAAAAACCACTTTTCGCACTTGTGTTAGTGTTGAAAAACAACTTTTCGCACTTGTGTTAGTGTTGAAAAACCACTTTTCGCACTTGTGTTGGTGCAGGAAACCACTTTTGCACTTGTATTAGTGTGGAAAAAACACTTTTTGCACTTGTGATTGTGTTGAAAAACCACTTTTCGCACATGTGTTAGTGTTGAAAAACCACATTACGCACTTGTGTTGGTGCAGGAAACCACTTTTGCACATGTATTAGTGTCGAAAAAACACTTTTCGCACTTGTGTTTGTGTTGATAAACCACTTTTCGCACTTGTGTTAGTGATGAAAAACCACTTTTCGAAATTGTGTTGGTGCAGGAAACCATTTTTGCACTTGTATTAGTGTGGAAAAAACACTTTTTGCACTTGTGATAGTGTTGAAAAACCACTTTTCGCACTTGTGTTAGTGTTGAAAAACCACTTTTCGCACTTGTGTTAGTGTTGAAAAACCACTTTTCGCACTTGTGTTGGTGCAGGAAACCACTTTAGCACTTGTATTAGTGTGGAAAAAACACTTTTTGCACTTGTGATAGTGTTGAAAAACCACTTTTCGCACATGTGTTAGTGTTGAAAAACCACTTTTCGCACTAGTGTTAGTGTTGAAAAACCACTTTTCGCACTTGTGTTGGTGCAGGAAACCACTTTTGCACTTGTATTAGTGTGGAAAAAACACTTTTTGCACTTGTGATAGTGTTGAAAAACCACTTTTCGCACTTGTGTTAGTGTTGAAAAACCACTTTTCGCACTTGTGTTCGTGTTGAAAAACCACTTTTCGCACTTGTGTTGGTGCAGGAAACCACTTTTGCACTTGTATTAGTGTGGAAAAAACACTTTTTGCACTTGTGATAGTGTTGAAAAACCATTTTTCGCACATGTGTTAGTGTTGAAAAACCACTTTTCGCACTTGTGTTGGTGCAGGAAACCACTTTTGCACTTGTATTAGTGTGGAAAAAACACTTTTTGCACTTGTGATAGTGTTGAAAAACCACTTTTCGCACTTGTGTTAGTGTTGAAAAACCACTTTTCGCACTTGTGTTAGTGTTGAAAAACCACTTTTCGCACTTGTTTTGGTGCAGGAAACCACTTTTGCACTTGTATTAGTGTGGAAAAAACACTTTTTGCACTTGTGATAGTGTTGAAAAACCACATTACGCACTTGTGTTGGTGCAGGAAACCACTTTTTGCACTTATGTTAGTGTTGAAAAACCACTTTTCGCTCTTGTGTTAGTGTTGAAAAACCACTTTTCGCACTTGTGTTGGTGCAGGAAACCACTTTTGCACTTGTATTAGTGTGGAAAAAACACTTTTTGCACTTGTGATAGTGTTGAAAAACCACTTTTCGCACTTGTGTTAGTGTTGAAAAACCACTTTTCGCACTTGTGTTGGTGCAGAAAACCACTTTTGCACTTGTATTAGTGTGGAAAAAACACTTTTAGCACTTGCGTTAGTGTTGAAAAACCACTTTTCGCACTTGCGTTAGTGTTGAAAAACCACTTTTCGCACTTGTGTTGGTGCAGGAAACCACTTTTGCACTTGTATTAGTGTGGAAAAAGCACTTTTCGCACTTGTGTTAGTGTTGAAAAACCACTTTTCGCACTTGTGTTAGTGTTGAAAAACCACTTTTCGCACTTGTGTTAGTGTTGAAAAACCACTTTTCGCACTTGTGTTGGTGCAGGAAACCACTTTTGCACTTGTTTTAGTGTGGAAAAAACACTTTTTGCACTTGTGATAGTGTTGAAAAACCACTATTCGCACTTGTGTTAGTGTTGAAAAACCACTTTTCGCACTTGTGTTGGTGCAGGAAACCACTTTTGCACTTGTATTAGTGTGGAAAAAACACTTTTTGCACTTGTGATAGTGTTGAAAAACCACTTTTCGCACTTGTGTTAGTGTTGAAAAACCACTTTTCACACTTGTGTTAGTGTTGAAAAACCACTTTTCGCACTTGTGTTGGTGCAGGAAACCACTTTTGCACTTGTATTAGAGTGGAAAAAACACTTTTTGCACTTGTGATAGTGTTGAAAAACCACTTTTCGCACATGTGTTAGTGTTGAAAAACCACTTTTCGCACTTGTGTTAGTGTTGAAAAACCACTTTTCGCACTTGTGTAGGTGCAGGAAACCACTTTTGCACTTGTATTAGTGTGGAAAAAACACTTTTTGCACTTGTGATAGTGTTGAAAAACCACTTTTCGCACTTGTGTTAGTGTTGAAAAACCACTTTACGCACTTGTGTTGGTGCAGGAAACCACTTTTGCACTTGTATTAGTGTGGAAAAAACACTTTTCGCACTTGTGTTTGTGTTGAAAAACCACTTTTCGCACTTGTGTTAGTGTTGAAAAACCACTTTTCGCACTTGTGTTGGTGCAGGAAACCACTTTTGCACTTGTATTAGTGTGGAAAAAACACTTTTTGCACTTGTGATAGTGTTGAAAAACCACTTTTCGCACTTGTGTTAGTGTTGAAAAACCACTTTTCGCACTTGTGTTAGTGTTGAAAAACCACTTTTCGCACTTGTGTTGGTGCAGGAAACCACTTTTGCACTTGTATTAGTGTGGAAAAACACTTTTTGCACTTGTGATAGTGTTGAAAAACCACTTTTCGCACATGTGTTAGTGTTGAAAAACCACTTTTCACACTTGTGTTAGTGTTGAAAAACCACTTTTCGCACTTGTGTTGGTGCAGGAAACCACTTTTGCACTTGTATTAGTGTGGAAAAAACACTTTTTGCACTTGTGATAGTGTTGAAAAACCACTTTTCGCACTTGTGTTAGTGTTGAAAAACCACTTTTTGCACTTGTGTTAGTGTTGAAAAACCACTTTTCGCACTTGTGTTGGTGCAGGAAACCACTTTTGCACTTGTATTAGTGTGGAAAAACCACTTTTCGCACTTGTGTTGGTGCAGGAAACCACTTTTCGCACTTGTGTTAGTGATGAAAAAACACTTTTCGCACTTGTGTTGGTGCAGGAAACCATTTTTGCACTTGTATTAGTGTGGAAAAAACACTTTTTGCACTTGTGATAGTGTTGAAAAACCACTTTTCGCACTTGTGTTAGTGTTGAAAAACCACTTTTCGCACCTGTGTTAGTGTTGAAAAACCACTTTTCGCACTTGTGTTGGTGCAGGAAACCACTTTTGCACTTGTATTAGAGTGGAAAAAACACTTTTTGCACTTGTGATAGTGTTGAAAAACCACTTTTCGCACATGTGTTAGTGTTGAAAAACCACTTTTCGCACTTGTGTTAGTGTTGAAAAACCACTTTTCGCACTTGTGTAGGTGCAGGAAACCACTTTTGCACTTGTATTAGTGTGGAAAAAACACTTTTTGCACTTGTGATAGTGTTGAAAAACCACTTTTCGCACTTGTGTTAGTGTTGAAAAACCACTTTACGCACTTGTGTTGGTGCAGGAAACCACTTTTGCACTTGTATTAGTGTGGAAAAACCACTTTTCGCACTTGTGTTTGTGTTGAAAAACCACTTTTCGCACTTGTGTTAGTGTTGAAAAACCACTTTTCGCACTTGTGTTGGTGCAGGAAACCACTTTTGCACTTGTATTAGTGTGGAAAAAACACTTTTTGCACTTGTGATAGTGTTGAAAAACCACTTTTCGCACTTGTGTTAGTGTTGAAAAACCACTTTTCGCACTTGTGTTAGTGTTGAAAAACCACTTTTCGCACTTGTGTTGGTGCAGGAAACCACTTTTGCACTTGTATTAGTGTGGAAAAAACACTTTTTGCACTTGTGATAGTGTTGAAAAACCACTTTTCGCACATGTGTTAGTGTTGAAAAACCACTTTTCACACTTGTGTTAGTGTTGAAAAACCACTTTTCGCACTTGTGTTGGTGCAGGAAACCACTTTTGCACTTGTATTAGTGTGGAAAAAACACTTTTTGCACTTGTGATAGTGTTGAAAAACCACTTTTCGCACTTGTGTTAGTGTTGAAAAACCACTTTTTGCACTTGTGTTAGTGTTGAAAAACCACTTTTCGCACTTGTGTTGGTGCAGGAAACCACTTTTGCACTTGTATTAGTGTGGAAAAAACACTTTTTGCACTTGTGTTAGTGTTGAAAAACCACTTTTCGCACTTGTGTTGGTGCAGGAAACCAATTTTGCACTTGTATTAGTGTGGAAAAAACACTTTTTGCATTTGTGATAGTGTTGAAAAACCACTTTTCGCACTTGTGTTAGTGTTGAAAAACCACTTTTCGCACTTGTGTTGGTGCAAGAAACCACTTTTGCACTTGTATTAGTGTGGAAAAAACACTTTTTGCACTTGTGATAGTGTTGAAAAACCACTTTTCGCACTTGTGTTATTGTTGAAAAACGACTTTCTGCACTTGTGTTAGTGTTGAAAAACCACTTTTCGCACTTGTGTTGGTGCAGGAAACCACTTTTGCACTTGTATTAGTGTGAAAAAAACACTTTTTGCACTTGTGATAGTGTTGAAAAACCACTTTTCGCACTTGTGTTAGTGTTGAAAAACCACTTTTCACACTTGTGTTGGTGCAGGAAACCACTTTTGCACTTGTATTAGTGTGGAAAAAACACTTTTTGCACTTGTATTAGTGTGGAAAAAACACTTTTTGCACTTGTGATAGTGTTGAAAAACCACTTTTCACACTTGTGTTAGTGTTGAAAAACCACTTTTCGCACTTGTGTTGGTGCAGGAAACCACTTTTGCACTTGTATTAGTGTGGAAAAAACACTTTTTGCATTTGTGATAGTGTTGAAAAACCACTTTTCGCACTTGTGTTAGTGTTGAAAAACCACTTTTCGCACTTGTGTTAGTGTTGAAAAACCACTTTTCGCACTTGTGTTGGTGCAGGAAACCACTTTTGCACTTGTATTAGTGTGGAAAAAACACTTTTTGCACTTGTGTTAGTGTTGAAAAACCACTTTTCGCACTTGTGTTGGTGTAGGAAACCACTTTTCGCACTTGTGTTAGTGATGAAGAACCACTTTTCGCACTTGTGTTGGTGCAGGAAACCATTTTTGCACTTGTATTAGTGTGGAAAAAACACTTTTTGCACTTGTGATAGTGTTGAAAAACCACTTTTCGCACTTGTGTTAGTGTTGAAAAACTACTTTTCGCACTTGTGTTAGTGTTGAAAAACCACTTTTCGCACTTGTGTTAGTGTTGAAAAACCACTTTTCGCACTTGTGTTGGTGCAGGAAACCACTTTTGCACTTGTATTAGTGTGGAAAAAACACTTTTTGCACTTGTGATAGTGTTGAAAAACCACTTTTCGCACATGTGTTAGTGTTGAAAAACCACTTTTCGCGCTTGTGTTAGTGTTGAAAAACCACTTTTCGCACTTGTGTTGGTGCAGGAAACCACTTTTGCACTTGTATTAGTGTGGAAAAAACACTTTTTGCACTTGTGATAGTGTTGAAAAACCACTTTTCACACTTGTGTTAGTGTTGAAAAACCACTTTTCGCACTTGTGTTAGTGTTGAAAAACCACTTTTCGCACTTGTGTTGGTGCAGGAAACCACTTTTGCACTTGTATTAGTGTGGAAAAAACACTTTTTGCACTTGTGATAGTGTTGAAAAACCACTTTTCGCACTTGTGTTAGTGTTGAAAAACCACTTTTCGCACTTGTGTTGGTGCAGGAAACCACTTTTGCACTTGTGTTAGTGTGGAAAAAACACTTTTTGCACTTGTGATAGTGTTGAAAAACCACTTTTCGCACTTGTGTTAGTGTTGAAAAACAACTTTTCGCACTTGTGTTAGTGTTGAAAAACCACTTTTCACACTTGTGTTGGTGCAGGAAACCACTTTTGCACTTGTATTAGTGTGGAAAAAACACTTTTTGCACATGTGTTAGTGTTGAAAAACCACTTTTCGCACTTGTGTTGGTGCAGGAAAACACTTTTGCACTTGTATTGGTGTGGAAAAAACACTTTTTGCACTTGTGATTGTGTTGAAAAACCACTTTTCGCACTTGTGTTAGTGTTGAAAAACCACATTACGCACTTGTATGCGCTTGGAGGTATGCGCTCTACCGAGTGCCGCTCTAGTTTTATTTTACCTGGTTTTATGTGTCATTGTGGTGTCTGAAGGAAAGAAAAGATTTGTTGAAATGGAGAATGTGTTCATGTTTTCCGGTTTAGCACAACTGTATTAAGCTGTGGATGAAAGAAAACTGTTCTTTTTCAGGGAATCAAAGATGATTCCATCATCATCAATCAAAGACGTTGATCTGAACTCCTCACCTCCACACGATTCACCAAAGAAGGAGAAAAACACCCCGTAAAAGCGTGTGAAGTAAATAATTTCATTCACCCCCATCTGCACTTTTGAAAACTTGATTTTGGATATATCTACCTCAGGGAATGTACAATAAATTGACTTTTCAATCTTTTTCAACTTAGACACATGTTCGGAAGAGACAACAACAAGGAGCGTTGTGCGGACGTTTCACATTCCATGTGAGTAAGAGAATCACCTTTCAGGACGTCATGACATTCATTGTGCTCGCAATAGAAATGGTATTTCTTTGAGGAAACTAATGTGAATCTTGTCGTGTTTCGATCACATTTTGATCCATAATTATTTTCTATATTATCGATTGGAGGTTTCACGGCTGTGGGATTTCTATGACGTGCCTCCATGGAGTTGTTTACCTGGGGTGGGAATCTTGATCCAGATATAAAGGGTCATGCGGGTGTTTTGTATGAAGAGCGAGTTTATCATATGTATAATATATATATACATCAGGAATACATCAGGAAGAAGATAATTGTTCTTTGGTCATTTATTGTTACATATCTTTTCTACCTGTCCCAGCTTGTATAATAATCATAAAAGTAGGACCGTGGGTCCTGAAGCTCACCTGGATCACGAGCTACAATCACTCAAACCCCCCACAGACCCTCTCAGACAATGATGTTTTTAATGTCGTGAACAAACCGTGAACAAACCGTGAGCCGGGAAACAATATCTCTCCGTTCTCAGGACCGAACTCTCTTATCTGTCTCCCTCTTCCAAATCCTGGTGGCGTCTGGTCAAATCTGTTTCTGGTGTTTGTTCCCCCTCCATCCCCTCCCTCACCTCAAATGTCCACACGGCTGACTCCGCACGTGAAAAAGCTGAATGCCTCAACTCTGTGTTTGCCTCTAAATCTTGTGTTCCAAACCCCTCCAAACCCCATGTGTTCCAAACCAGTGCAGGAAACCACTTTTGCACTTGTATTAGTGTGGAAAAAACACTTTTTGCACTTGTGATAGTGTTGAAAAACCACTTTTCGCACTTGTGTTAGTGTTGAAATACCACTTTTCGCACTTGTGTTAGTGTTGAAAAACCACTTTTCGCACTTGTGTTGGTGCAGGAAACCACTTTTGCACGTGTATTAGTGTGGAAAAAACACTTTTCGCACATGTGATAGTGTTGAAAAACCACTTTTCGCACTTGTGTTTGTGTTGAAAAACCACTTTTCGCACTTGTGTTAGTGATGAAAAAACACTTTTCGCACTTGTGTTGGTGCAGGAAACCACTTTTGCACTTGTATTGGTGTGGAAAAAACACTTTTTGCACTTGTGATAGTGTTGAAAAACCACTTTTCGCACATGTGTTAATGTTGAAAAACCACTTTTCGCACTTGTGTTAGTGTTGAAAAACCACTTTTCGCACTTGTGTTGGTGCAGGAAACCACTTTTGCACTTGTATTAGTGTGGAAAAAACACTTTTTGCATTTGTGATAGTGTTGAAAAACCACTTTTCGCACTTGTGTTAGTGTTGAAAAACTACTTTTCACACTTGTGTTGGTGCAAGAAACCACTTTTGCACTTGTATTAGTGTGGAAAAAACACTTTTTGCACTTGTGATAGTGTTGAAAAACCACTTTTCGCACTTGTGTTATTGTTGAAAAACGACTTTCTGCACTTGTGTTAGTGTTGAAAAACCACTTTTCGCACTTGTGTTGGTGCAGGAAACCACTTTTGCACTTGTATTAGTGTGAAAAAAACACTTTTTGCACTTGTGATAGTGTTGAAAAACCACTTTTCGCACTTGTGTTAGTGTTGAAAAACCACTTTTCACACTTGTGTTGGTGCAGGAAACCACTTTTGCACTTGTATTAGTGTGGAAAAAACACTTTTTGCACTTGTGATAGTGTTGAAAAACCACTTTTCGCACTTGTGTTAGTGTTGAAAAACCACTTTTCGCACTTGTGTTGGTGCAGGAAACCACTTTTGCACTTGTATTAGTGTGGAAAAAACACTTTTTGCACTTGTGATATTGTTGAAAAACCACTTTTCGCACTTGTGTTAGTGTTGAAAAACCACTTTTCGCACTTGTGTTAGTGTTGAAAAACCACTTTACGCACTTGTGTTGGTGCAGGAAACCACTTTTGCATGTGTATTAGTGTGGAAAAAACACTTTTCGCACTTGTGATAGTGTTGAAAAACCACTTTTCGCACTTGTGTTTGTGTTGAAAAACCACTTTTCGCACTTGTGTTAGTGTTGAAAAACCACTTTTCGCACTTGTGTTGGTGCAGGAAACCACTTTTGCACTTGTATTAGTGTGGAAAAAACACTTTTTGCACTTGTGATAGTGTTGAAAAACAACTTTTCGCACTTGTGTTAGTGTTGAAAAACCACTTTTCGCACTTGTGTTAGTGTTGAAAAACCACTTTTCGCACTTGTGTTGGTGCAGGAAACCACTTTTGCACTTGTATTAGTGTGGAAAAAACACTTTTTGCACTTGTGATAGTGTTGAAAAACCACTTTTCGCACTTGTGTTAGTGTTGAAAAACCACTTTTCGCACTTGTGTTAGTGTTGAAAAAACACTTTTCGCACTTGTGTTGGTGCAGGAAACCACTTTTGCACTTGTATTAGTGTGGAAAAAACACTTTTTGCACTTGTGATAGTGTTGAAAAACCACTTTTTGCACTTGTGATAGTGTTGAAAAACCACTTTTCGCACTTGTGTTAGTGTTGAAAAAACACTTTTCGCACTTGTGTTGGTGCAGAAAACCACTTTTGCACTTGTATTAGTGTGGAAAAAACACTTTTTGCACTTGTGATAGTGTTGAAAAACCACTTTTCGCACTTACGTTGGGTTGAAAAACCACTTTTCGCACTTGTGTTAGTGTTGAAAAACCACTTTTCGCACTTGTGTTGGTGCAGGAAACCACTTTTGCATTTGTATTAGTGTGGAAAAACCACTTTTTGCACTTGTGATAGTGTTGAAAAACCACTTTTCGCACTTGTGTTAGTGTTGAAAAACCACTTTTTGCACTTGTGTTAGTGTTGAAAAACCACTTTTCACACTTGTGTTGGTGCAGGAAACCACTTTTGCACTTGTATTAGTGTGGAAAAAACACTTTTCGCACTTGTGTTTGTGTTGAAAAACCACTTTTCGCACTTGTGTTAGTGTTGAAAAACCACTTTTCGCACTTGTGTTGGTGCAGGAAACCACTTTTGCACTTGTATTAGTGTGGAAAAAACACTTTTTGCACTTGTGATAGTGTTGAAAAACCACTTTTCGCACTTATGTTGGGTTGAAAAACCACTTTTCGCACTTGTGTTAGTGTTGAAAAACCACTTTTCGCACTTGTGTTGGTGCAGGAAACCACTTTTGCACTTGTATTAGTGTGGAAAAACCACTTTTTGCACTTGTGATAGTGTTGAAAAACCACTTTTCGCACTTGTGTTACTGTTGAAAAACCACTTTTCGCACTTGTGTTAGTGTTGAAAAACCACTTTTCGCACTTGTGTTGGTGCAGGAAACCACTTTTGCACTTGTATTAGTGTGGAAAAAACACTTTTCGCTCTTGTGTTTGTGTTGAAAAACCACTTTTCGCACTTGTGTTAGTGTTGAAAAACCACTTTTCGCACTTGTGTTGGTGCAGGAAACCACTTTTGCACTTGTATTAGTGTGGAAAAAACACTTTTTGCACTTGTGATAGTGTTGAAAAACAACTTTTCGCACTTGTGTTAGTGTTGAAAAACCACTTTTCGCACTTGTGTTAGTGTTGAAAAACCACTTTTCGCACTTGTGTTGGTGCAGGAAACCACTTTTGCACTTGTATTAGTGTGGAAAAAACACTTTTTGCACTTGTGATAGTGTTGAAAAACCACTTTTGACACTTGTGTTAGTGTTGAAAAACCACTTTTCGCACTTGTGTTGGTGCAGGAAACCACTTTTGCACTTGTATTAGTGTGGAAGAAACACTTTTTGCACTTGTGATTGTGTTGAAAAACCACTTTTCGCACTTGTGTTAGTGTTGAAAAACCACTTTTCGCACTTGTGTTAGTGTTGAAAAACCACTTTTCGCACTTGTGTTGGTGCAGGAAACCACTTTTGCACTTGTATTAGAGTGGAAAAAACACTTTTTGCACTTGTGATAGTGTTGAAAAACCACTTTTCGCACATGTGTTAGTGTTGAAAAACCACTTTTCGCACTTGTGTTAGTGTTGAAAAACCACTTTTCGCACTTGTGTAGGTGCAGGAAACCACTTTTGCACTTGTATTAGTGTGGAAAAAACACTTTTTGCAATTGTGTTAGTGTTGAAAAACCACTTTACGCACTTGTGTTGGTGCAGGAAACCACTTTTGCACTTGTATTAGTGTGGAAAAAACACTTTTCGCACTTGTGTTTGTGTTGAAAAACCACTTTTCGCACTTGTGTTAGTGTTGAAAAACCACTTTTCGCACTTGTGTTGGTGCAGGAAACCACTTTTGCACTTGTATTAGTGTGGAAAAAACACTTTTTGCACTTGTGATAGTGTTGAAAAACCACTTTTCGCACTTGTGTTAGTGTTGAAAAACCACTTTTCGCACTTGTGTTAGTGTTGAAAAACCACTTTTCGCACTTGTGTTGGTGCAGGAAACCACTTTTGCACTTGTATTAGTGTGGAAAAAACACTTTTTGCACTTGTGATAGTGTTGAAAAACCACTTTTCGCACATGTGTTAGTGTTGAAAAACCACTTTTCACACTTGTGTTAGTGTTGAAAAACCACTTTTCGCACTTGTGTTGGTGCAGGAAACCACTTTTGCACTTGTATTAGTGTGGAAAAAACACTTTTTGCACTTGTGATAGTGTTGAAAAACCACTTTTCGCACTTGTGTTAGTGTTGAAAAACCACTTTTTGCACTTGTGTTAGTGTTGAAAAACCACTTTTCGCACTTGTGTTGGTGCAGGAAACCACTTTTGCACTTGTATTAGTGTGGAAAAAACACTTTTTGCACTTGTGTTAGTGTTGAAAAACCACTTTTCGCACTTGTGTT
Source organism: Myxine glutinosa (assembly GCF_964187855.1). Lineage (NCBI taxonomy): Eukaryota > Metazoa > Chordata > Myxini > Myxiniformes > Myxinidae > Myxine > Myxine glutinosa. The sequence continues at coordinate 63,291 of NW_027616741.1, forward strand.
GGTGCAGGAAACCACTTTTGCACTTGTATTAGTGTGGAAAAAACACTTTTTGCATTTGTGATAGTGTTGAAAAACCACTTTTCGCACTTGTGTTAGTGTTGAAAAACCACTTTTCGCACTTGTGTTGGTGCAAGAAACCACTTTTGCACTTGTATTAGTGTGGAAAAAACACTTTTTGCACTTGTGATAGTGTTGAAAAACCACTTTTCGCACTTGTGTTATTGTTGAAAAACGACTTTCTGCACTTGTGTTAGTGTTGAAAAACCACTTTTCGCACTTGTGTTGGTGCAGGAAACCACTTTTGCACTTGTATTAGTGTGAAAAAAACACTTTTTGCACTTGTGATAGTGTTGAAAAACCACTTTTCGCACTTGTGTTAGTGTTGAAAAACCACTTTTCACACTTGTGTTGGTGCAGGAAACCACTTTTGCACTTGTATTAGTGTGGAAAAAACACTTTTTGCACTTGTATTAGTGTGGAAAAAACACTTTTTGCACTTGTGATAGTGTTGAAAAACCAATTTTCACACTTGTGTTAGTGTTGAAAAACCACTTTTCGCACTTGTGTTGGTGCAGGAAACCACTTTTGCACTTGTATTAGTGTGGAAAAAACACTTTTTGCATTTGTGATAGTGTTGAAAAACCACTTTTCGCACTTGTGTTAGTGTTGAAAAACCACTTTTCGCACTTGTGTTAGTGTTGAAAAACCACTTTTCGCACTTGTGTTGGTGCAGGAAACCACTTTTGCACTTGTATTAGTGTGGAAAAAACACTTTTTGCACTTGTGTTAGTGTTGAAAAACCACTTTTCGCACTTGTGTTGGTGCAGGAAACCACTTTTCGCACTTGTGTTAGTGATGAAGAAACACTTTTCGCACTTGTGTTGGTGCAGGAAACCATTTTTGCACTTGTATTAGTGTGGAAAAAACACTTTTTGCACTTGCGATAGTGTTGAAAAACCACTTTTCGCACTTGTGTTAGTGTTGAAAAACCACTTTTCGCACTTGTGTTAGTGTTGAAAAACCACTTTTCGCACTTGTGTTAGTGTTGAAAAACCACTTTTCGCACTTGTGTTGGTGCAGGAAACCACTTTTGCACTTGTATTAGTGTGGAAAAAACACTTTTTGCACTTGTGATAGTGTTGAAAAACCACTTTTCGCACATGTGTTAGTGTTGAAAAACCACTTTTCGCGCTTGTGTTAGTGTTGAAAAACCACTTTTCGCACTTGTGTTGGTGCAGGAAACCACTTTTGCACTTGTATTAGTGTGGAAAAAACACTTTTTGCACTTGTGATAGTGTTGAAAAACCACTTTTCGCACTTATGTTGGGTTGAAAAACCACTTTTCGCACTTGTGTTAGTGTTGAAAAACCACTTTTCGCACTTGTGTTGGTGCAGGAAACCACTTTTGCACTTGTATTAGTGTGGAAAAACCACTTTTTGCACTTGTGATAGTGTTGAAAAACCACTTTTCGCACTTGTGTTACTGTTGAAAAACCACTTTTCGCACTTGTGTTAGTGTTGAAAAACCACTTTTCGCACTTGTGTTGGTGCAGGAAACCACTTTTGCACTTGTATTAGTGTGGAAAAAACACTTTTCGCTCTTGTGTTTGTGTTGAAAAACCACTTTTCGCACTTGTGTTAGTGTTGAAAAACCACTTTTCGCACTTGTGTTGGTGCAGGAAACCACTTTTGCACTTGTATTAGTGTGGAAAAAACACTTTTTGCACTTGTGATAGTGTTGAAAAACAACTTTTCGCACTTGTGTTAGTGTTGAAAAACCACTTTTCGCACTTGTGTTAGTGTTGAAAAACCACTTTTCGCACTTGTGTTGGTGCAGGAAACCACTTTTGCACTTGTATTAGTGTGGAAAAAACACTTTTTGCACTTGTGATAGTGTTGAAAAACCACTTTTGACACTTGTGTTAGTGTTGAAAAACCACTTTTCGCACTTGTGTTGGTGCAGGAAACCACTTTTGCACTTGTATTAGTGTGGAAGAAACACTTTTTGCACTTGTGATTGTGTTGAAAAACCACTTTTCGCACTTGTGTTAGTGTTGAAAAACCACTTTTCGCACTTGTGTTAGTGTTGAAAAACCACTTTTCGCACTTGTGTTGGTGCAGGAAACCACTTTTGCACTTGTATTAGAGTGGAAAAAACACTTTTTGCACTTGTGATAGTGTTGAAAAACCACTTTTCGCACATGTGTTAGTGTTGAAAAACCACTTTTCGCACTTGTGTTAGTGTTGAAAAACCACTTTTCGCACTTGTGTAGGTGCAGGAAACCACTTTTGCACTTGTATTAATGTGGAAAAAACACTTTTTGCACTTGTGTTAGTGTTGAAAAACCACTTTACGCACTTGTGTTGGTGCAGGAAACCACTTTTGCACTTGTATTAGTGTGGAAAAAACACTTTTCGCACTTGTGTTTGTGTTGAAAAACCACTTTTCGCACTTGTGTTAGTGTTGAAAAACCACTTTTCGCACTTGTGTTGGTGCAGGAAACCACTTTTGCACTTGTATTAGTGTGGAAAAAACACTTTTTGCACTTGTGATAGTGTTGAAAAACCACTTTTCGCACTTGTGTTAGTGTTGAAAAACCACTTTTCGCACTTGTGTTAGTGTTGAAAAACCACTTTTCGCACTTGTGTTGGTGCAGGAAACCACTTTTGCACTTGTATTAGTGTGGAAAAAACACTTTTTGCACTTGTGATAGTGTTGAAAAACCACTTTTCGCACATGTGTTAGTGTTGAAAAACCACTTTTCACACTTGTGTTAGTGTTGAAAAACCACTTTTCGCACTTGTGTTGGTGCAGGAAACCACTTTTGCACTTGTATTAGTGTGGAAAAAACACTTTTTGCACTTGTGATAGTGTTGAAAAACCACTTTTCGCACTTGTGTTAGTGTTGAAAAACCACTTTTTGCACTTGTGTTAGTGTTGAAAAACCACTTTTCGCACTTGTGTTGGTGCAGGAAACCACTTTTGCACTTGTATTAGTGTGGAAAAAACACTTTTTGCACTTGTGTTAGTGTTGAAAAACCACTTTTCGCACTTGTGTTGGTGCAGGAAACCACTTTTGCACTTGTATTAGTGTGGAAAAAACACTTTTTGCATTTGTGATAGTGTTGAAAAACCACTTTTCGCACTTGTGTTAGTGTTGAAAAACCACTTTTCGCACTTGTGTTGGTGCAAGAAACCACTTTTGCACTTGTATTAGTGTGGAAAAAACACTTTTTGCACTTGTGATAGTGTTGAAAAACAACTTTTCGCACTTGTGTTATTGTTGAAAAACGACTTTCTGCACTTGTGTTAGTGTTGAAAAACCACTTTTCGCACTTGTGTTGGTGCAGGAAACCACTTTTGCACTTGTATTAGTGTGAAAAAAACACTTTTTGCACTTGTGATAGTGTTGAAAAACCACTTTTCGCACTTGTGTTAGTGTTGAAAAACCACTTTTCACACTTGTGTTGGTGCAGGAAACCACTTTTGCACTTGTATTAGTGTGGAAAAAACACTTTTTGCACTTGTATTAGTGTGGAAAAAACACTTTTTGCACTTGTGATAGTGTTGAAACACCAATTTTCACACTTGTGTTAGTGTTGAAAAACCACTTTTCGCACTTGTGTTGGTGCAGGAAACCACTTTTGCACTTGTATTAGTGTGGAAAAAACACTTTTTGCATTTGTGATAGTGTTGAAAAACCACTTTTCGCACTTGTGTTAGTGTTGAAAAACCACTTTTCGCACTTGTGTTAGTGTTGAAAAACCACTTTTCGCACTTGTGTTGGTGCAGGAAACCACTTTTGCACTTGTATTAGTGTGGAAAAAACACTTTTTGCACTTGTGTTAGTGTTGAAAAACCACTTTTCGCACTTGTGTTGGTGCAGGAAACCACTTTTCGCACTTGTGTTAGTGATGAAGAACCACTTTTCGCACTTGTGTTGGTGCAGGAAACCATTTTTGCACTTGTATTAGTGTGGAAAAAACACTTTTTGCACTTGTGATAGTGTTGAAAAACCACTTTTCGCACTTGTGTTAGTGTTGAAAAACCACTTTTCGCACTTGTGTTAGTGTTGAAAAACCACTTTTCGCACTTGTGTTAGTGTTGAAAAACCACTTTTCGCACTTGTGTTGGTGCAGGAAACCACTTTTGCACTTGTATTAGTGTGGAAAAAACACTTTTTGCACTTGTGATAGTGTTGAAAAACCACTTTTCGCACATGTGTTAGTGTTGAAAAACCACTTTTCGCGCTTGTGTTAGTGTTGAAAAACCACTTTTCGCACTTGTGTTGGTGCAGGAAACCACTTTTGCACTTGTATTAGTGTGGAAAAAACACTTTTTGCACTTGTGATAGTGTTGAAAAACCACTTTTCACACTTGTGTTAGTGTTGAAAAACCACTTTTCGCACTTGTGTTGGTGCAGGAAACCACTTTTGCACTTGTATTAGTGTGGAAAAAACACTTTTTGCACTTGTGATAGTGTTGAAAAACCACTTTTCGCACTTGTGTTAGTGTTGAAAAACCACTTTTCGCACTTGTGTTGGTGCAGGAAACCACTTTTGCACTTGTGTTAGTGTGGAAAAAACACTTTTTGCACTTGTGATAGTGTTGAAAAACCACTTTTCGCACTTGTGTTAGTGTTGAAAAACAACTTTTCGCACTTGTGTTAGTGTTGAAAAACCACTTTTCACACTTGTGTTGGTGCAGGAAACCACTTTTGCACTTGTATTAGTGTGGAAAAAACACTTTTTGCACATGTGTTAGTGTTGAAAAACCACTTTTCGCACTTGTGTTGGTGCAGGAAAACACTTTTGCACTTGTATTGGTGTGGAAAAAACACTTTTTGCACTTGTGATTGTGTTGAAAAACCACTTTTCGCACTTGTGTTAGTGTTGAAAAACCACATTACGCACTTGTATGCGCTTGGAGGTATGCGCTCTACCGAGTGCCGCTCTAGTTTTATTTTACCTGGTTTTATGTGTCATTGTGGTGTCTGAAGGAAAGAAAAGATTTGTTGAAATGGAGAATGTGTTCATGTTTTCCGGTTTAGCACAACTGTATTAAGCTGTGGATGAAAGAAAACTGTTCTTTTTCAGGGAATCAAAGATGATTCCATCATCATCAATCAAAGACGTTGATCTGAACTCCTCACCTCCACACGATTCACCAAAGAAGGAGAAAAACACCCCGTAAAAGCGTGTGAAGTAAATAATTTCATTCACCCCCATCTGCACTTTTGAAAACTTGATTTTGGATATATCTACCTCAGGGAATGTACAATAAATTGACTTTTCAATCTTTTTCAACTTAGACACATGTTCGGAAGAGACAACAACAGGGAGCGTTGTGCGGACGTTTCACATTCCATGTGAGTAAGAGAATCACCTTTCAGGACGTCATGACATTCATTGTGCTCGCAATAGAAATGGTATTTCTTTGAGGAAACTAATGTGAATCTTGTCGTGTTTCGATCACATTTTGATCCATAATTATTTTCTATATTATCGATTGGAGGTTTCACGGCTGTGGGATTTCTATGACGTGCCTCCATGGAGTTGTTTACCTGGGGTGGGAATCTTGATCCAGATATAAAGGGTCATGCGGGTGTTTTGTATGAAGAGCGAGTTTATCATATGTATAATATATATATACATCAGGAATACATCAGGAAGAAGTTAATTGTTCTTTGGTCATTTATTGTTACATATCTTTTCTACCTGTCCCAGCTTGTATAATAATCATAAAAGTAGGACCGTGGGTCCTGAAGCTCACCTGGATCACGAGCTACAATCACTCAAACCCCCCACAGACCCTCTCAGACAATGATGTTTTTAATGTCGTGAACAAACCGTGAACAAACCGTGAGCCGGGAAACAATATCTCTCCGTTCTCAGGACCGAACTCTCTTATCTGTCTCCCTCTTCCAAATCCTGGTGGCGTCTGGTCAAATCTGTTTCTGGTGTTTGTTCCCCCTCCATCCCCTCCCTCACCTCAAATGTCCACACGGCTGACTCCGCACGTGAAAAAGCTGAATGCCTCAACTCTGTGTTTGCCTCTAAATCTTGTGTTCCAAACCCCTCCAAACCCCATGTGTTCCAAACCAGTGCAGGAAACCACTTTTGCACTTGTATTAGTGTGGAAAAAACACTTTTTGCACTTGTGATAGTGTTGAAAAACCACTTTTCGCACTTGTGTTAGTGTTGAAATACCACTTTTCGCACTTGTGTTAGTGTTGAAAAACCACTTTTCGCACTTGTGTTGGTGCAGGAAACCACTTTTGCACGTGTATTAGTGTGGAAAAAACACTTTTCGCACATGTGATAGTGTTGAAAAACCACTTTTCGCACTTGTGTTTGTGTTGAAAAACCACTTTTCGCACTTGTGTTAGTGATGAAAAAACACTTTTCGCACTTGTGTTGGTGCAGGAAACCACTTTTGCACTTGTATTGGTGTGGAAAAAACACTTTTTGCACTTGTGATAGTGTTGAAAAACCACTTTTCGCACATGTGTTAATGTTGAAAAACCACTTTTCGCACTTGTGTTAGTGTTGAAAAACCACTTTTCGCACTTGTGTTGGTGCAGGAAACCACTTTTGCACTTGTATTAGTGTGGAAAAAACACTTTTTGCATTTGTGATAGTGTTGAAAAACCACTTTTCGCACTTGTGTTAGTGTTGAAAAACCACTTTTCGCACTTGTGTTGGTGCAAGAAACCACTTTTGCACTTGTATTAGTGTGGAAAAAACACTTTTTGCACTTGTGATAGTGTTGAAAAACCACTTTTCGCACTTGTGTTATTGTTGAAAAACGACTTTCTGCACTTGTGTTAGTGTTGAAAAACCACTTTTCGCACTTGTGTTGGTGCAGGAAACCACTTTTGCACTTGTATTAGTGTGAAAAAAACACTTTTTGCACTTGTGATAGTGTTGAAAAACCACTTTTCGCACTTGTGTTAGTGTTGAAAAACCACTTTTCACACTTGTGTTGGTGCAGGAAACCACTTTTGCACTTGTATTAGTGTGGAAAAAACACTTTTTGCACTTGTGATAGTGTTGAAAAACCACTTTTCGCACTTGTGTTAGTGTTGAAAAACCACTTTTCGCACTTGTGTTGGTGCAGGAAACCACTTTTGCACTTGTATTAGTGTGGAAAAAACACTTTTTGCACTTGTGATATTGTTGAAAAACCACTTTTCGCACTTGTGTTAGTGTTGAAAAACCACTTTTCGCACTTGTGTTAGTGTTGAAAAACCACTTTACGCACTTGTGTTGGTGCAGGAAACCACTTTTGCATGTGTATTAGTGTGGAAAAAACACTTTTCGCACTTGTGATAGTGTTGAAAAACCACTTTTCGCACTTGTGTTTGTGTTGAAAAACCACTTTTCGCACTTGTGTTAGTGTTGAAAAACCACTTTTCGCACTTGTGTTGGTGCAGGAAACCACTTTTGCACTTGTATTAGTGTGGAAAAAACACTTTTTGCACTTGTGATAGTGTTGAAAAACAACTTTTCGCACTTGTGTTAGTGTTGAAAAACCACTTTTCGCACTTGTGTTAGTGTTGAAAAACCACTTTTCGCACTTGTGTTGGTGCAGGAAACCACTTTTGCACTTGTATTAGTGTGGAAAAAACACTTTTTGCACTTGTGATAGTGTTGAAAAACCACTTTTCGCACTTGTGTTAGTGTTGAAAAACCACTTTTCGCACTTGTGTTAGTGTTGAAAAAACACTTTTCGCACTTGTGTTGGTGCAGAAAACCACTTTTGCACTTGTATTAGTGTGGAAAAAACACTTTTTGCACTTGTGATAGTGTTGAAAAACCACTTTTCACACTAGTGTTAGTGTTGAAAAACCACTTTTCGCACTTGTGTTGGTGCAGGAAACCACTTTTGCACTTGTATTAGTGTGGAAAAAACACTTTTTGCACTTGTGATAGTGTTGAAAAACCACTTTTCGCACTTACGTTGGGTTGAAAAACCACTTTTCGCACTTGTGTTAGTGTTGAAAAACCACTTTTCGCACTTGTGTTGGTGCAGGAAACCACTTTTGCATTTGTATTAGTGTGGAAAAACCACTTTTTGCACTTGTGATAGTGTTGAAAAACCACTTTTCGCACTTGTGTTAGTGTTGAAAAACCACTTTTTGCACTTGTGTTAGTGTTGAAAAACCACTTTTCACACTTGTGTTGGTGCAGGAAACCACTTTTGCACTTGTATTAGTGTGGAAAAAACACTTTTCGCACTTGTGTTTGTGTTGAAAAACCACTTTTCGCACTTGTGTTAGTGTTGAAAAACCACTTTTCGCACTTGTGTTGGTGCAGGAAACCACTTTTGCACTTGTATTAGTGTGGAAAAAACACTTTTTGCACTTGTGATAGTGTTGAAAAACCACTTTTCGCACTTATGTTGGGTTGAAAAACCACTTTTCGCACTTGTGTTAGTGTTGAAAAACCACTTTTCGCACTTGTGTTGGTGCAGGAAACCACTTTTGCACTTGTATTAGTGTGGAAAAACCACTTTTTGCACTTGTGATAGTGTTGAAAAACCACTTTTCGCACTTGTGTTACTGTTGAAAAACCACTTTTCGCACTTGTGTTAGTGTTGAAAAACCACTTTTCGCACTTGTGTTGGTGCAGGAAACCACTTTTGCACTTGTATTAGTGTGGAAAAAACACTTTTCGCTCTTGTGTTTGTGTTGAAAAACAACTTTTCGCACTTGTGTTAGTGTTGAAAAACCACTTTTCGCACTTGTGTTGGTGCAGGAAACCACTTTTGCACTTGTATTAGTGTGGAAAAAACACTTTTTGCACTTGTGATAGTGTTGAAAAACAACTTTTCGCACTTGTGTTAGTGTTGAAAAACCACTTTTCGCACTTGTGTTGGTGCAGGAAACCACTTTTGCACTTGTATTAGTGTGGAAAAAACACTTTTTGCACTTGTGATAGTGTTGAAAAACCACTTTTGACACTTGTGTTAGTGTTGAAAAACCACTTTTCGCACTTGTGTTGGTGCAGGAAACCACTTTTGCACTTGTATTAGTGTGGAAGAAACACTTTTTGCACTTGTGATAGTGTTGAAAAACCACTTTTCGCACTTGTGTTAGTGTTGAAAAACCACTTTTCGCACTTGTGTTAGTGTTGAAAAACCACTTTTCGCACTTGTGTTGGTGCAGGAAACCACTTTTGCACTTGTATTAGAGTGGAAAAAACACTTTTTGCACTTGTGATAGTGTTGAAAAACCACTTTTCGCACATGTGTTAGTGTTGAAAAACCACTTTTCGCACTTGTGTTAGTGTTGAAAAACCACTTTTCGCACTTGTGTAGGTGCAGGAAACCACTTTTGCACTTGTATTAGTGTTGAAAAAACACTTTTTGCACTTGTGTTAGTGTTGAAAAACCACTTTACGCACTTGTGTTGGTGCAGGAAACCACTTTTGCACTTGTATTAGTGTGGAAAAAACACTTTTCGCACTTGTGTTTGTGTTGAAAAACCACTTTTCGCACTTGTGTTAGTGTTGAAAAACCACTTTTCGCACTTGTGTTGGTGCAGGAAACCACTTTTGCACTTGTATTAGTGTGGAAAAAACACTTTTTGCACTTGTGATAGTGTTGAAAAACCACTTTTCGCACTTGTGTTAGTGTTGAAAAACCACTTTTCGCACTTGTGTTAGTGTTGAAAAACCACTTTTCGCACTTGTGTTGGTGCAGGAAACCACTTTTTCACTTGTATTAGTGTGGAAAAAACACTTTTTGCACTTGTGATAGTGTTGAAAAACCACTTTTCGCACATGTGTTAGTGTTGAAAAACCACTTTTCACACTTGTGTTAGTGTTGAAAAACCACTTTTCGCACTTGTGTTGGTGCAGGAAACCACTTTTGCACTTGTATTAGTGTGGAAAAAACACTTTTTGCACTTGTGATAGTGTTGAAAAACCACTTTTCGCACTTGTGTTAGTGTTGAAAAACCACTTTTTGCACTTGTGTTAGTGTTGAAAAACCACTTTTCGCACTTGTGTTGGTGCAGGAAACCACTTTTGCACTTGTATTAGTGTGGAAAAAACACTTTTTGCACTTGTGTTAGTTTTGAAAAACCACTTTTCGCACTTGTGTTGGTGCAGGAAACCACTTTTGCACTTGTATTAGTGTGGAAAAAACACTTTTTGCATTTGTGATAGTGTTGAAAAACCACTTTTCGCACTTGTGTTAGTGTTGAAAAACCACTTTTCGCACTTGTGTTGGTGCAAGAAACCACTTTTGCACTTGTATTAGTGTGGAAAAAACACTTTTTGCACTTGTGATAGTGTTGAAAAACCACTTTTCGCACTTGTGTTATTGTTGAAAAACGACTTTCTGCACTTGTGTTAGTGTTGAAAAACCACTTTTCGCACTTGTGTTGGTGCAGGAAACCACTTTTGCACTTGTATTAGTGTGAAAAAAACACTTTTTGCACTTGTGATAGTGTTGAAAAACCACTTTTCGCACTTGTGTTAGTGTTGAAAAACCACTTTTCACACTTGTGTTGGTGCAGGAAACCACTTTTGCACTTGTATTAGTGTGGAAAAAACACTTTTTGCACTTGTATTAGTGTGGAAAAAACACTTTTTGCACTTGTGATAGTGTTGAAAAACCAATTTTCACACTTGTGTTAGTGTTGAAAAACCACTTTTCGCACTTGTGTTGGTGCAGGAAACCACTTTTGCACTTGTATTAGTGTGGAAAAAACACTTTTTGCATTTGTGATAGTGTTGAAAAACCACTTTTCGCACTTGTGTTAGTGTTGAAAAACCACTTTTCGCACTTGTGTTAGTGTTGAAAAACCACTTTTCGCACTTGTGTTGGTGCAGGAAACCACTTTTGCACTTGTATTAGTGTGGAAAAAACACTTTTTGCACTTGTGTTAGTGTTGAAAAACCACTTTTCGTACTTGTGTTGGTGCAGGAAACCACTTTTCGCACTTGTGTTAGTGATGAAGAACCACTTTTCGCACTTGTGTTGGTGCAGGAAACCATTTTTGCACTTGTATTAGTGTGGAAAAAACACTTTTTGCACTTGTGATAGTGTTGAAAAACCACTTTTCGCACTTCTGTTAGTGTTGAAAAACCACTTTTCGCACTTGTGTTAGTGTTGAAAAACCACTTTTCGCACTTGTGTTAGTGTTGAAAAACCACTTTTCGCACTTGTGTTGGTGCAGGAAACCACTTTTGCACTTGTATTAGTGTGGAAAAAACACTTTTTGCACTTGTGATAGTGTTGAAAAACCACTTTTCGCACTTGTGTTAGTGTTGAAATACCACTTTTCGCACTTGTGTTAGTGTTGAAAAACCACTTTTCGCACTTGTGTTGGTGCAGGAAACCACTTTTGCACGTGTATTAGTGTGGAAAAAACACTTTTCGCACATGTGATAGTGTTGAAAAACCACTTTTCGCACTTGTGTTTGTGTTGAAAAACCACTTTTCGCACTTGTGTTAGTGATGAAAAAACACTTTTCGCACTTGTGTTGGTGCAGGAAACCACTTTTGCACTTGTATTAGTGTGGAAAAAACACTTTTTGCACTTGTGATGGTGTTGAAAAACCACTTTTCGCACATGTGTTAATGTTGAAAAACCACTTTTCGCACTTGTGTTAGTGTTGAAAAACCACTTTTCGCACTTGTGTTGGTGCAGGAAACCACTTTTGCACTTGTATTAGTGTGGAAAAAACACTTTTTGCATTTGTGATAGTGTTGAAAAACCACTTTTCGCACTTGTGTTAGTGTTGAAAAACCACTTTTCGCACTTGTGTTGGTGCAAGAAACCACTTTTGCACTTGTATTAGTGTGGAAAAAACACTTTTTGCACTTGTGATAGTGTTGAAAAACCACTTTTCGCACTTGTGTTATTGTTGAAAAACGACTTTCTGCACTTGTGTTAGTGTTGAAAAACCACTTTTCGCACTTGTGTTGGTGCAGGAAACCACTTTTGCACTTGTATTAGTGTGAAAAAAACACTTTTTGCACTTGTGATAGTGTTGAAAAACCACTTTTCGCACTTGTGTTAGTGTTGAAAAACCACTTTTCACACTTGTGTTGGTGCAGGAAACCACTTTTGCACTTGTATTAGTGTGGAAAAAACACTTTTTGCACTTGTGATAGTGTTGAAAAACCACTTTTCGCACTTGTGTTAGTGTTGAAAAACCACTTTTCGCACTTGTGTTGGTGCAGGAAACCACTTTTGCACTTGTATTAGTGTGGAAAAAACACTTTTTGCACTTGTGATATTGTTGAAAAACCACTTTTCGCACTTGTGTTAGTGTTGAAAAACCACTTTTCGCACTTGTGTTAGTGTTGAAAAACCACTTTTCGCACTTGTGTTGGTTCAGGAAACCACTTTTGCACGTGTATTAGTGTGGAAAAAACACTTTTCGCACTTGTGATAGTGTTGAAAAACCACTTTTCGCACTTGTGTTTGTGTTGAAAAACCACTTTTCGCACTTGTGTTAGTGTTGAAAAACCACTTTTCGCACTTGTGTTGGTGCAGGAAACCACTTTTGCACTTGTATTAGTGTGGAAAAAACACTTTTTGCACTTGTGATAGTGTTGAAAAACAACTTTTCGCACTTGTGTTAGTGTTGAAAAACCACTTTTCGCACTTGTGTTAGTGTTGAAAAACCACTTTTCGCACTTGTGTTGGTGCAGGAAACCACTTTTGCACTTGTATTAGTGTGGAAAAAACACTTTTTGCACTTGTGATAGTGTTGAAAAACCACTTTTCGCACTTGTGTTAGTGTTGAAAAACCACTTTTCGCACTTGTGTTAGTGTTGAAAAAACACTTTTCGCACTTGTGTTGGTGCAGAAAACCACTTTTGCACTTGTATTAGTGTGGAAAAAACACTTTTTGCACTTGTGATAGTGTTGAAAAACCACTTTTCACACTTGTGTTAGTGTTGAAAAACCACTTTTCGCACTTGTGTTGGTGCAGGAAACCACTTTTGCACTTGTATTAGTGTGGAAAAAACACTTTTTGCACTTGTGATAGTGTTGAAAAACCACTTTTTGCACTTGTGATAGTGTTGAAAAACCACTTTTCGCACTTGTGTTAGTGTTGAAAAAACACTTTTCGCACTTGTGTTGGTGCAGAAAACCACTTTTGCACTTGTATTAGTGTGGAAAAAACACTTTTTGCACTTGTGATAGTGTTGAAAAACCACTTTTCGCACTTACGTTGGGTTGAAAAACCACTTTTCGCACTTGTGTTAGTGTTGAAAAACCACTTTTCGCACTTGTGTTGGTGCAGGAAACCACTTTTGCATTTGTATTAGTGTGGAAAAACCACTTTTTGCACTTGTGATAGTGTTGAAAAACCACTTTTCGCACTTGTGTTAGTGTTGAAAAACCACTTTTTGCACTTGTGTTAGTGTTGAAAAACCACTTTTCACACTTGTGTTGGTGCAGGAAACCACTTTTGCACTTGTATTAGTGTGGAAAAAACACTTTTCGCACTTGTGTTTGTGTTGAAAAACCACTTTTCGCACTTGTGTTAGTGTTGAAAAACCACTTTTCGCACTTGTGTTGGTGCAGGAAACCACTTTTGCACTTGTATTAGTGTGGAAAAAACACTTTTTGCACTTGTGATAGTGTTGAAAAACCACTTTTCGCACTTATGTTGGGTTGAAAAACCACTTTTCGCACTTGTGTTAGTGTTGAAAAACCACTTTTCGCACTTGTGTTGGTGCAGGAAACCACTTTTGCACTTGTATTAGTGTGGAAAAACCACTTTTTGCACTTGTGATAGTGTTGAAAAACCACTTTTCGCACTTGTGTTACTGTTGCAAAACCACTTTTCGCACTTGTGTTAGTGTTGAAAAACCACTTTTCGCACTTGTGTTGGTGCAGGAAACCACTTTTGCACTTGTATTAGTGTGGAAAAAACACTTTTCGCTCTTGTGTTTGTGTTGAAAAACCACTTTTCGCACTTGTGTTAGTGTTGAAAAACCACTTTTCGCACTTGTGTTGGTGCAGGAAACCACTTTTGCACTTGTATTAGTGTGGAAAAAACACTTTTTGCACTTGTGATAGTGTTGAAAAACAACTTTTCGCACTTGTGTTAGTGTTGAAAAACCACTTTTCGCACTTGTGTTAGTGTTGAAAAACCACTTTTCGCACTTGTGTTGGTGCAGGAAACCACTTTTGCACTTGTATTAGTGTGGAAAAAACACTTTTTGCACTTGTGATAGTGTTGAAAAACCACTTTTGACACTTGTGTTAGTGTTGAAAAACCACTTTTCGCACTTGTGTTGGTGCAGGAAACCACTTCTGCACTTGTATTAGTGTGGAAGAAACACTTTTTGCACTTGTGATAGTGTTGAAAAACCACTTTTCGCACTTGTGTTAGTGTTGAAAAACCACTTTTCGCACTTGTGTTAGTGTTGAAAAACCACTTTTCGCACTTGTGTTGGTGCAGGAAACCACTTTTGCACTTGTATTAGAGTGGAAAAAACACTTTTTGCACTTGTGATAGTGTTGAAAAACCACTTTTCGCGCATGTGTTAGTGTTGAAAAACCACTTTTCGCACTTGTGTTAGTGTTGAAAAACCACTTTTCGCACTTGTGTAGGTGCAGGAAACCACTTTTGCACTTGTATTAGTGTGGAAAAAACACTTTTTGCACTTGTGATAGTGTTGAAAAACAACTTTTCGCACATGTGTTAGTGTTGAAAAACCACTTTTCGCACTTGTGTTAGTGTTGAAAAACCACTTTTCGCACTTGTGTTGGTGCAGGAAACCACTTTTGCACTTGTATTAGTGTGGAAAAAACACTTTTTGCACTTGTGATAGTGTTGAAAAACCACTTTTCGCACTTGTGTTAGTGTTGAAAAACCACTTTTCGCACTTGTGTTAGTGTTGAAAAAACACTTTTCGCACTTGTGTTGGTGCAGAAAACCACTTTTGCACTTGTATTAGTGTGGAAAAAACACTTTTTGCACTTGTGATAGTGTTGAAAAACCACTTTTCACACTTGTGTTAGTGTTGAAAAACCACTTTTCGCACTTGTGTTGGTGCAGGAAACCACTTTTGCACTTGTATTAGTGTGGAAAAAACACTTTTTGCACTTGTGATAGTGTTGAAAAACCACTTTTTGCACTTGTGATAGTGTTGAAAAACCACTTTTCGCACTTGTGTTAGTGTTGAAAAAACACTTTTCGCACTTGTGTTGGTGCAGAAAACCACTTTTGCACTTGTATTAGTGTGGAAAAAACACTTTTTGCACTTGTGATAGTGTTGAAAAACCACTTTTCGCACTTACGTTGGGTTGAAAAACCACTTTTCGCACTTGTGTTAGTGTTGAAAAACCACTTTTCGCACTTGTGTTGGTGCAGGAAACCACTTTTGCATTTGTATTAGTGTGGAAAAACCACTTTTTGCACTTGTGATAGTGTTGAAAAACCACTTTTCGCACTTGTGTTAGTGTTGAAAAACCACTTTTCGCACTTGTGTTAGTGTTGAAAAACCACTTTACGCACTTGTGTTGGTGCAGGAAACCACTTTTGCACTTGTATTAGTGTGGAAAAAACACTTTTCGCACTTGTGTTTGTGTTGAAAAACCACTTTTCGCACTTGTGTTAGTGTTGAAAAACCACTTTTCGCACTTGTGTTGGTGCAGGAAACCACTTTTGCACTTGTATTAGTGTGGAAAAAACACTTTTTGCACTTGTGATAGTGTTGAAAAACCACTTTTCGCACTTGTGTTAGTGTTGAAAAACCACTTTTCGCACTTGTGTTAGTGTTGAAAAACCACTTTTCGCACTTGTGTTGGTGCAGGAAACCACTTTTGCACTTGTATTAGTGTGGAAAAAACACTTTTTGCACTTGTGATAGTGTTGAAAAACCACTTTTCGCACATGTGTTAGTGTTGAAAAACCACTTTTCACACTTGTGTTAGTGTTGAAAAACCACTTTTCGCACTTGTGTTGGTGCAGGAAACCACTTTTGCACTTGTATTAGTGTGGAAAAAACACTTTTTGCACTTGTGATAGTGTTGAAAAACCACTTTTCGCACTTGTGTTAGTGTTGAAAAACCACTTTTTGCACTTGTGTTAGTGTTGAAAAACCACTTTTCGCACTTGTGTTGGTGCAGGAAACCACTTTTGCACTTGTATTATTGTGGAAAAAACACTTTTTGCACTTGTGTTAGTGTTGAAAAACCACTTTTCGCACTTGTGTTGGTGCAGGAAACCACTTTTGCACTTGTATTAGTGTGAAAAAAACACTTTTTGCACTTGTGATAGTGTTGAAAAACCACTTTTCGCACTTGTGTTAGTGTTGAAAAACCACTTTTCACACTTGTGTTGGTGCAGGAAACCACTTTTGCACTTGTATTAGTGTGGAAAAAACACTTTTTGCACTTGTATTAGTGTGGAAAAAACACTTTTTGCACTTGTGATAGTGTTGAAAAACCACTTTTCACACTTGTGTTAGTGTGAAAAACCACTTTTCGCACTTGTGTTGTGCAGGAAACCACTTTTGCACTTGTATTAGTGTGGAAAAAACACTTTTTGCATTTGTGATAGTGTTGAAAAACCACTTTTCGCACTTGTGTTAGTGTTGAAAAACCACTTTTCGCACTTGTGTTAGTGTTGAAAAACCACTTTTCGCACTTGTGTTGGTGCAGGAAACCACTTTTGCACTTGTATTAGTGTGGAAAAAACACTTTTTGCACTTGTGTTAGTGTTGAAAAACCACTTTTCGCACTTGTGTTGGTGCAGGAAACCACTTTTCGCACTTGTGTTAGTGATGAAGAACCACTTTTCGCACTTGTGTTGGTGCAGGAAACCATTTTTGCACTTGTATTAGTGTGGAAAAAACACTTTTTGCACTTGTGATAGTGTTGAAAAACCACTTTTCGCACTTGTGTTAGTGTTGAAAAACCACTTTTCGCACTTGTGTTAGTGTTGAAAAACCACTTTTCGCACTTGTGTTAGTGTTGAAAAACCACTTTTCGCACTTGTGTTGGTGCAGGAAACCACTTTTGCACTTGTATTAGTGTGGAAAAAACACTTTTTGCACTTGTGATAGTGTTGAAAAACCACTTTTCGCACATGTGTTAGTGTTGAAAAACCACTTTTCGCGCTTGTGTTAGTGTTGAAAAACCACTTTTCGCACTTGTGTTGGTGCAGGAAACCACTTTTGCACTTGTATTAGTGTGGAAAAAACACTTTTTGCACTTGTGATAGTGTTGAAAAACCACTTTTCACACTTGTGTTAGTGTTGAAAAACCACTTTTCGCACTTGTGTTAGTGTTGAAAAACCACTTTTCGCACTTGTGTTGGTGCAGGAAACCACTTTTGCACTTGTATTAGTGTGGAAAAAACACTTTTTGCACTTGTGTTAGTGTTGAAAAACCACTTTTCGCACTTGTGTTGGTGCAGGAAACCACTTTTGCACTTGTGTTAGTGTGGAAAAAACACTTTTTGCACTTGTGATAGTGTTGAAAAACCACTTTTCGCACTTGTGTTAGTGTTGAAAAACAACTTTTCGCACTTGTGTTAGTGTTGAAAAACCACTTTTCACACTTGTGTTGGTGCAGGAAACCACTTTTGCACTTGTATTAGTGTGGAAAAAACACTTTTTGCACATGTGTTAGTGTTGAAAAACCACTTTTCGCACTTGTGTTGGTGCAGGAAAACACTTTTGCACTTGTATTGGTGTGGAAAAAACACTTTTTGCACTTGTGATTGTGTTGAAAAACCACTTTTCGCACTTGTGTTAGTGTTGAAAAACCACATTACGCACTTGTATGCGCTTGGAGGTATGCGCTCTACCGAGTGCCGCTCTAGTTTTATTTTACCTGGTTTTATGTGTCATTGTGGTGTCTGAAGGAAAGAAAAGATTTGTTGAAATGGAGAATGTGTTCATGTTTTCCGGTTTAGCACAACTGTATTAAGCTGTGGATGAAAGAAAACTGTTCTTTTTCAGGGAATCAAAGATGATTCCATCATCATCAATCAAAGACGTTGATCTGAACTCCTCACCTCCACACGATTCACCAAAGAAGGAGAAAAACACCCCGTAAAAGCGTGTGAAGTAAATAATTTCATTCACCCCCATCTGCACTTTTGAAAACTTGATTTTGGATATATCTACCTCAGGGAATGTACAATAAATTGACTTTTCAATCTTTTTCAACTTAGACACATGTTCGGAAGAGACAACAACAGGGAGCGTTGTGCGGACGTTTCACATTCCATGTGAGTAAGAGAATCACCTTTCAGGACGTCATGACATTCATTGTGCTCGCAATAGAAATGGTATTTCTTTGAGGAAACTAATGTGAATCTTGTCGTGTTTCGATCACATTTTGATCCATAATTATTTTCTATATTATCGATTGGAGGTTTCACGGCTGTGGGATTTCTATGACGTGCCTCCATGGAGTTGTTTACCTGGGGTGGGAATCTTGATCCAGATATAAAGGGTCATGCGGGTGTTTTGTATGAAGAGCGAGTTTATCATATGTATAATATATATATACATCAGGAATACATCAGGAAGAAGATAATTGTTCTTTGGTCATTTATTGTTACATATCTTTTCTACCTGTCCCAGCTTGTATAATAATCATAAAAGTAGGACCGTGGGTCCTGAAGCTCACCTGGATCACGAGCTACAATCACTCAAACCCCCCACAGACCCTCTCAGACAATGATGTTTTTAATGTCGTGAACAAACCGTGAACAAACCGTGAGCCGGGAAACAATATCTCTCCGTTCTCAGGACCGAACTCTCTTATCTGTCTCCCTCTTCCAAATCCTGGTGGCGTCTGGTCAAATCTGTTTCTGGTGTTTGTTCCCCCTCCATCCCCTCCCTCACCTCAAATGTCCACACGGCTGACTCCGCACGTGAAAAAGCTGAATGCCTCAACTCTGTGTTTGCCTCTAAATCTTGTGTTCCAAACCCCTCCAAACCCCATGTGTTCCAAACCAGTGCAGGAAACCACTTTTGCACTTGTATTAGTGTGGAAAAAACACTTTTTGCACTTGTGATAGTGTTGAAAAACCACTTTTCGCACTTGTGTTAGTGTTGAAATACCACTTTTCGCACTTGTGTTAGTGTTGAAAAACCACTTTTCGCACTTGTGTTGGTGCAGGAAACCACTTTTGCACATGTATTAGTGTGGAAAAAACACTTTTCGCACATGTGATAGTGTTGAAAAACCACTTTTCGCACTTGTGTTTGTGTTGAAAAACCACTTTTCGCACTTGTGTTAGTGATGAAAAACCACTTTTCGCACTTGTGTTGGTGCAGGAAACCATTTTTGCACTTGTATTAGTGTGGAAAAAACACTTTTTGCACTTGTGATAGTGTTGAAAAACCACTTTTCACACTTGTGTTAGTGTTGAAAAACCACTTTTCGCACTTGTGTTAGTGTTGAAAAACCACTTTTCGCACTTGTGTTGGTGCAGGAAACCACTTTTGCACGTGTATTAGTGTGGAAAAAACACTTTTCGCACTTGTGTTTGTGTTGAAAAACCACTTTTCACACTTGTGTTAGTGTTGAAAAACCACTTTTCGCACTTGTGTTGGTGCAGGAAACCACTTTTGCACTTGTATTAGTGTGGAAAAAACACTTTTTGCACTTGTGATAGTGTTGAAAAACCACTTTTCATACTTGTGTTAGTGTTGAAAAACAACTTTTCGCACTTGTGTTGGTGCAGGAAACCACTTTTGCACTTGTATTAGTGTGGAAAAAACACTTTTTGCACTTGTGATAGTGTTGAAAAACAACTTTTCGCACTTGTGTTAGTGTTGAAAAACCACTTTTCGCACTTGTGTTAGTGTTGAAAAACCACTTTTCGCACTTGTGTTGGTGCAGGAAACCACTTTTGCACTTGTATTAGTGTGGAAAAAACACTTTTTGCACTTGTGATAGTGTTGAAAAACCACTTTTCGCACTTGTGTTAGTGTTGAAAAACCACTTTTCGCACTTGTGTTAGTGTTGAAAAAACACTTTTCGCACTTGTGTTGGTGCAGAAAACCACTTTTGCACTTGTATTAGTGTGGAAAAAACACTTTTTGCACTTGTGATAGTGTTGAAAAACCACTTTTCACACTTGAGTTAGTGTTGAAAAACCACTTTTCGCACTTGTGTTGGTGCAGGAAACCACTTTTGCACTTGTATTAGTGTGGAAAAAACACTTTTTGCACTTGTGATAGTGTTGAAAAACCACTTTTTGCACTTGTGATAGTGTTGAAAAACCACTTTTCGCACTTGTGTTAGTGTTGAAAAAACACTTTTCGCACTTGTGTTGGTGCAGAAAACCACTTTTGCACTTGTATTAGTGTGGAAAAAACACTTTTTGCACTTGTGATAGTGTTGAAAAACTACTTTTCGCACTTACGTTGGGTTGAAAAACCACTTTTCGCACTTGTGTTAGTGTTGAAAAACCACTTTTCGCACTTGTGTTGGTGCAGGAAACCACTTTTGCATTTGTATTAGTGTGGAAAAACCACTTTTTGCACTTGTGATAGTGTTGAAAAACCACTTTTCGCACTTGTGTTAGTGTTGAAAAACCACTTTTTGCACTTGTGTTAGTGTTGAAAAACCACTTTTCACACTTGTGTTGGTGCAGGAAACCACTTTTGCACTTGTATTAGTGTGGAAAAAACACTTTTCGCACTTGTGTTTGTGTTGAAAAACCACTTTTCGCACTTGTGTTAGTGTTGAAAAACCACTTTTCGCACTTGTGTTGGTGCAGGAAACCACTTTTGCACTTGTATTAGTGTGGAAAAAACACTTTTTGCACTTGTGATAGTGTTGAAAAACCACTTTTCGCACTTATGTTGGGTTGAAAAACCACTTTTCGCACTTGTGTTAGTGTTGAAAAACCACTTTTCGCACTTGTGTTGGTGCAGGAAACCACTTTTGCACTTGTATTAGTGTGGAAAAACCACTTTTTGCACTTGTGATAGTGTTGAAAAACCACTTTTCGCACTTGTGTTACTGTTGAAAAACCACTTTTCGCACTTGTGTTAGTGTTGAAAAACCACTTTTCGCACTTGTGTTGGTGCAGGAAACCACTTTTGCACTTGTATTAGTGTGGAAAAAACACTTTTCGCTCTTGTGTTTGTGTTGAAAAACCACTTTTCGCACTTGTGTTAGTGTTGAAAAACCACTTTTCGCACTTGTGTTGGTGCAGGAAACCACTTTTGCACTTGTATTAGTGTGGAAAAAACACTTTTTGCACTTGTGATAGTGTTGAAAAACAACTTTTCGCACTTGTGTTAGTGTTGAAAAACCACTTTTCGCACTTGTGTTAGTGTTGAAAAACCACTTTTCGCACTTGTGTTGGTGCAGGAAACCACTTTTGCACTTGTATTAGTGTGGAAAAAACACTTTTTGCACTTGTGATAGTGTTGAAAAACCACTTTTCGCACTTGTGTTAGTGTTGAAAAAACACTTTTCGCACTTGTGATAGTGTTGAAAAACCACTTTTCGCACTTGTGTTAGTGTTGAAAAACCACTTTACGCACTTGTGTTGGTGCAGGAAACCACTTTTGCACTTGTATTAGTGTGGAAAAAACACTTTTCGCACTTGTGTTTGTGTTGAAAAACCACTTTTCGCACTTGTGTTAGTGTTGAAAAACCACTTTTCGCACTTGTGTTGGTGCAGGAAACCACTTTTGCACTTGTATTAGTGTGGAAAAAACACTTTTTGCACTTGTGATAGTGTTGAAAAACCACTTTTCGCACTTGTGTTAGTGTTGAAAAACCACTTTTCGCACTTGTGTTAGTGTTGAAAAACCACTTTTCGCACTTGTGTTGGTGCAGGAAACCACTTTTGCACTTGTATTAGTGTGGAAAAAACACTTTTTGCACTTGTGATAGTGTTGAAAAACCACTTTTCGCACATGTGTTAGTGTTGAAAAACCACTTTTCACACTTGTGTTAGTGTTGAAAAACCACTTTTCGCACTTGTGTTGGTGCAGGAAACCACTTTTGCACTTGTATTAGTGTGGAAAAAACACTTTTTGCACTTGTGGTAGTGTTGAAAAACCACTTTTCGCACTTGTGTTAGTGTTGAAAAACCACTTTTTGCACTTGTGTTAGTGTTGAAAAACCACTTTTCGCACTTGTGTTGGTGCAGGAAACCACTTTTGCACTTGTATTAGTGTGGAAAAACCACTTTTCGCACTTGTGTTGGTGCAGGAAACCACTTTTCGCACTTGTGTTAGTGATGAAAAAACACTTTTCGCACTTGTGTTGGTGCAGGAAACCATTTTTGCACTTGTATTAGTGTGGAAAAAACACTTTTCGCACTTGTGTTGGTGCAGGAAACCACTTTTGCACTTGTTTTAGTGTGGAAAAAACACTTTTTGCACTTGTGATAGTGTTGAAAAACCACTATTCGCACTTGTGTTAGTGTTGAAAAACCACTTTTCGCACTTGTGTTGGTGCAGGAAACCACTTTTGCACATGTATTAGTGTGGAAAAAAACACTTTTCACACTTGTGATAGTGTTGAAAAACCACTTTTCGCACTTGTGTTTGTGTTGAAAAACCACTTTTCGCACTTGTGTTAGTGATGAAAAACCACTTTTCGCACTTGTGTTGGTGCAGGAAACCATTTTTGCACTTGTATTAGTGTGGAAAAACCACTTTTTGCACTTGTGATAGTGTTGAAAAACCACTTTTCACACTTGTGTTAGTGTTGAAAAACCACTTTTCGCACTTGTGTTAGTGTTGAAAAACCACTTTTTGCACTTGTGTTGGTGCAGGAAACCACTTTTGCACGTGTATTAGTGTGGAAAAAACACTTTTCGCACTTGTGTTTGTGTTGAAAAACCACTTTTCACACTTGTGTTAGTGTTGAAAAACCACTTTTCGCACTTGTGTTGGTGCAGGAAACCACTTTTGCACTTGTATTAGTGTGGAAAAAACACTTTTTGCACTTGTGATAGTGTTGAAAAACCACTTTTCGCACTTGTGTTAGTGTTGAAAAACAACTTTTCGCACTTCTGTTAGTGTTGAAAAACCACTTTTCGCACTTGTGTTGGTACAGGAAACCACTTTTGCACTTGTATTAGTGTGGAAAAAACACTTTTTGCACTTGTGATTGTGTTGAAAAACCACTTTTCGCACATGTGTTAGTGTTGAAAAACCACATTACGCACTTGTGTTGGTGCAGGAAACCACTTTTGCACTTGTATTAGTGTGGAAAAAACACTTTTCGCACTTGTGTTTGTGTTGAAAAACCACTTTTCGTACTTGTGTTAGTGATGAAAAACCACTTTTCGCAATTGTGTTGGTGCAGGAAACCATTTTTGCACTTGTATTAGTGTGGAAAAAACACTTTTTGCACTTGTGATAGTGTTGAAAAACCACTTTTCGCACTTGTGTTAGTGTTGAAAAACCACTTTTCGCACTTGTGTTAGTGTTGAAAAACCACTTTTCGCACTTGTGTTGGTGCAGGAAACCACTTTTGCACTTGTATTAGTGTGGAAAAAACACTTTTTGCACTTGTGATAGTGTTGAAAAACCACTTTTCGCACTTGTGTTAGTGTTGAAAAACCACTTTTCGCACTTGTGTTAGTGTTGAAAAACCACTTTTCGCACTTGTTTTGGTGCAGGAAACCACTTTTGCACTTGTATTAGTGTGGAAAAAACACTTTTTGCACTTGTGATAGTGTTGAAAAACCACTTTTCGCACATGTGTTAGTGTTGAAAAACCACTTTTCGCACTTGTGTTAGTGTTGAAAAACCACTTTTCGCACTTGTGTTGGTGCAGGAAACCACTTTTGCACTTTTATTAGTGTGGAAAAAACACTTTTTGCATTTGTGATAGTGTTGAAAAACCACTTTTCGCACTTGTGTTAGTGTTGAAAAACCACTTTTCGCACTTGTGTTAGTGTTGAAAAACCACTTTTCGCACTTGTGTTGGTGCAGGAAACCACTTTTGCACTTGTATTAGTGTGGAAAAACCACTTTTCGCACTTGTGTTGGTGCAGGAAACCACTTTTGCACTTGTATTAGTGTGGAAAAAACACTTTTTGCATTTGTGATAGTGTTGAAAAACCACTTTTCGCACTTGTGTTAGTGTTGAAAAACCACTTTTCGCACTTGTGTTAGTGTTGAAAAACCACTTTTCGCACTTGTGTTGGTGCAGGAAACCACTTTTCGCACATGTGTTAGTGTTGAAAAACCACTTTTCGCACTTGTGTTAGTGTTGAAAAACCACTTTTCGCACTTGTTTTGGTGCAGGAAACCACTTTTGCACTTGTATTAGTGTGGAAAAAACACTTTTTTCACTTGTGATAGTGTTGAAAAACCACTTTTCGCACTTGTGTTGGTGCAGGAAACCACTTTTGCACGTGTATTAGTGTGGAAATAACAGTTTTCACACTTGTGATAGTGTTGAAAAACCACTTTTCGCACTTGTGTTTGTGTTGAAAAACCACTTTTCGCACTTGTGTTAGTGATGAAAAACCACTTTTCGCACTTGTGTTGGTGCAGGAAACCATTTTTGCACTTGTATTAGTGTGGAAAAAACACTTTTTGCACTTGTGATATTGTTGAAAAACCACTTTTCGCACTTGTGTTAGTGATGAAAAACCACTTTTCGCACTTGTGTTGGTGCAGGAAACTACTTTTGCACTTGTATTAGTGTGGAAAAAACACTTTTTGCACTTGTGATATTGTTGAAAAACCACTTTTCGCACTTGTGTTAGTGTTGAAAAACCACTTTTCGCACTTGTGTTAGTGTTGAAAAACCACTTTTCGCACTTGTGTTGGTGCAGGAAACCACTTTTCGCACTTGTGTTGGTGCAGGAAACCACTTTTGCACGTGTATTAGTGTGGAAAAAACACTTTTCACACTTGTGATAGTGTTGAAAAACCACTTTTCGCACTTGTGTTTGTGTTGAAAAACCACTTTTCGCACTTGTGTTAGTGATGAAAAACCACTTTTCGCACTTGTGTTGGTGCAGGAAACCATTTTTGCACTTGTATTAGTGTGGAAAAAACACTTTTTGCACTTGTGATAGTGTTGAAAAACCACTTTTCACACTTGTGTTAGTGTTGAAAAACCACTTTTCGCACTTGTGTTAGTGTTGAAAAACCACTTTTTGCACTTGTGTTGGTGCAGGAAACCACTTTTGCACGTGTATTAGTGTGGAAAAAACACTTTTCGCACTTGTGTTTGTGTTGAAAAACCACTTTTCACACTTGTGTTAGTGTTGAAAAACCACTTTTCGCACTTGTGTTGGTGCAGGAAACCACTTTTGCACTTGTATTAGTGTGGAAAAAACGCTTTTTGCACTTGTGATAGTGTTGAAAAACCACTTTTCGCACTTGTGTTAGTGTTGAAAAACAACTTTTCGCGCTTGTGTTAGTGTTGAAAAACCACTTTTCGCACTTGTGTTGGTGCAGGAAACCACTTTTGCACTTGTATTGGTGTGGAAAAAACACTTTTCGCACTTGTGTTAGTGTTGAAAAACCACTTTTCGCACTTGTGTTGGTGCAGAAAACCACTTTTGCACTTGTATTAGTGTGGAAAAAACACTTTTAGCACTTGTGTTAGTGTTGAAAAACCACTTTTTGCACTTGCATTAGTGTTGAAAAACCACTTTTCGCACTTGTGTTGGTGCAGGAAACCACTTTTGCACTTGTATTAGTGTGGAAAAAGCACTTTTCGCACTTGTGTTAGTGTTGAAAAACCACTTTTCGCACTTGTGTTAGTGTTGAAAAACCACTTTTCGCACTTGTGTTAGTGTTGAAAAACCACTTTTCGCACTTGTGTTGGTGCAGGAAACCACTTTTGCACTTGTTTTAGTGTGGAAAAAACACTTTTTGCACTTGTGATAGTGTTGAAAAACCACTATTCGCACTTGTGTTAGTGTTGAAAAACCACTTTTCGCACTTGTGTTGGTGCAGGAAACCACTTTTGCACTTGTATTAGTGTGGAAAAAACACTTTTTGCACTTGTGATATTGTTGAAAAACCACTTTTCGCACTTGTGTTAGTGTTGAAAAACCACTTTTCGCACTTGTGTTAGTGTTGAAAAACCACTTTTCGCACTTGTGTTGGTGCAGGAAACCACTTTTGCACGTGTATTAGTGTGGAAAAAACACTTTTCACACTTGTGATAGTGTTGAAAAACCACTTTTCGCACTTGTGTTTGTGTTGAAAAACCACTTTTCGCACTTGTGTTAGTGATGAAAAACCACTTTTCGCACTTGTGTTGGTGCAGGAAACCATTTTTGCACTTGTATTAGTGTGGAAAAAACACTTTTTGCACTTGTGATAGTGTTGAAAAACCACTTTTCACACTTGTGTTAGTGTTGAAAAACCACTTTTCGCACTTGTGTTAGTGTTGAAAAACCACTTTTCGCACTTGTGTTGGTGCAGGAAACCACTTTTGCACGTGTATTAGTGTGGAAAAAACACTTTTCGCACTTGTGTTTGTGTTGAAAAACCACTTTTCACACTTGTGTTAGTGTTGAAAAACCACTTTTCGCACTTGTGTTGGTGCAGGAAACCACTTTTGCACTTGTATTAGTGTGGGAAAAACACTTTTTGCACTTGTGATAGTGTTGAAAAACCACTTTTCGCACTTGTGTTAGTGTTGAAAAACAACTTTTCGCACTTGTGTTAGTGTTGAAAAACCACTTTTCGCACTTGTGTTGGTACAGGAAACCACTTTTGCACTTGTATTAGTGTGGAAAAAACACTTTTTGCACTTGTGATTGTGTTGAAAAACCACTTTTCGCACATGTGTTAGTGTTGAAAAACCACATTACGCACTTGTGTTGGTGCAGGAAACCACTTTTGCACTTGTATTAGTGTGGAAAAAACACTTTTCGCACTTGTGTTTGTGTTGAAAAACCACTTTTCGTACTTGTGTTAGTGATGAAAAACCACTTTTCGCAATTGTGTTGGTGCAGGAAACCATTTTTGCACTTGTATTAGTGTGGAAAAAACACTTTTTGCACTTGTGATAGTGTTGAAAAACCACTTTTCGCACTTGTGTTAGTGTTGAAAAACCACTTTTCGCACTTGTGTTAGTGTTGAAAAACCACTTTTCGCACTTGTGTTGGTGCAGGAAACCACTTTTGCACTTGTATTAGTGTGGAAAAAACACTTTTTGCACTTGTGATAGTGTTGAAAAACCACTTTTCGCACATGTGTTAGTGTTGAAAAACCACTTTTCGCACTTGTGTTAGTGTTGAAAAACCACTTTTCGCACTTGTGTTGGTGCAGGAAACCACTTTTGCACTTGTATTAGTGTGGAAAAAACACTTTTTGCACTTGTGATAGTGTTGAAAAACCACTTTTCGCACTTGTGTTAGTGTTGAAAAACCACTTTACGCACTTGTGTTGGTGCAGGAAACCACTTTTGCACTTGTATTAGTGTTGAAAAAACACTTTTCGCACTTGTGTTTGTGTTGAAAAACCACTTTTCGCACTTGTGTTAGTGTTGAAAAACCACTTTTCGCACTTGTGTTGGTGCAGGAAACCACTTTTGCACTTGTATTAGTGTGGAAAAAACACTTTTTGCACTTGTGATAGTGTTGAAAAACCATTTTTCGCACATGTGTTAGTGTTGAAAAACCACTTTTCGCACTTGTGTTGGTGCAGGAAACCACTTTTGCACTTGTATTAGTGTGGAAAAAACACTTTTTGCACTTGTGATAGTGTTGAAAAACCACTTTTTGCACTTGTGTTAGTGTTGAAAAACCACTTTTCGCACTTGTGTTAGTGTTGAAAAACCACTTTTCGCACTTGTTTTGGTGCAGGAAACCACTTTTGCACTTGTATTAGTGTGGAAAAAACACTTTTTGCACTTGTGATAGTGTTGAAAAACCACTTTTCGCACATGTGTTAGTGTTGAAAAACCACTTTTCGCACTTGTGTTAGTGTTGAAAAACCACTTTTCGCACTTGTGTTGGTGCAGGAAACCACTTTTGCACTTGTATTAGTGTGGAAAAAACACTTTTTGCATTTGTGATAGTGTTGAAAAACCACTTTTCGCACTTGTGTTAGTGTTGAAAAACCACTTTTCGCACTTGTGTTAGTGTTGAAAAACCACTTTTCGCACTTGTGTTGGTGCAGGAAACCACTTTTGCACTTGTATTAGTGTGGAAAAACCACTTTTCGCACTTGTATTGGTGCAGGAAACCACTTTTGCACTTGTATTAGTGTGGAAAAACCACTTTTCGCACTTGTATTGGTGCAGGAAACCACTTTTGCACTTGTATTAGTGTGGAAAAAACACTTTTTGCACTTGTGATAGTGTTGAAAAACCACTTTTCGCACTTGTGTTAGTGTTGAAAAACCACTTTTCGCACTTGTGTTAGTGTTGAAAAACCACTTTTCGCACTTGTGTTGGTGCAGGAAACCACTTTTGCACTTGTATTAGTGTGGAAAAAACACTTTTTGCACTTGTGATAGTGTTGAAAAACCACTTTTCGCACTTGTGTTAGTGTTGAAAAACCACTTTACGCACTTGTGTTGGTGCAGGAAACCACTTTTGCACTTGTATTAGTGTTGAAAAAACACTTTTCGCACTTGTGTTTGTGTTGAAAAACCACTTTTCGCACTTGTGTTAGTGTTGAAAAACCACTTTTCGCACTTGTGTTGGTGCAGGAAACCACTTTTGCACTTGTATTAGTGTGGAAAAAACACTTTTTGCACTTGTGATAGTGTTGAAAAACCATTTTTCGCACATGTGTTAGTGTTGAAAAACCACTTTTCGCACTTGTGTTGGTGCAGGAAACCACTTTTGCACTTGTATTAGTGTGGAAAAAACACTTTTTGCACTTGTGATAGTGTTGAAAAACCACTTTTTGCACTTGTGTTAGTGTTGAAAAACCACTTTTCGCACTTGTGTTAGTGTTGAAAAACCACTTTTCGCACTTGTTTTAGTGCAGGAAACCACTTTTGCACTTGTATTAGTGTGGAAAAAACACTTTTTGCACTTGTGATAGTGTTGAAAAACCACTTTTCGCACATGTGTTAGTGTTGAAAAACCACTTTTCGCACTTGTGTTAGTGTTGAAAAACCACTTTTCGCACTTGTGTTGGTGCAGGAAACCACTTTTGCACTTGTATTAGTGTGGAAAAAACACTTTTTGCATTTGTGATAGTGTTGAAAAACCACTTTTCGCACTTGTGTTAGTGTTGAAAAACCACTTTTCGCACTTGTGTTAGTGTTGAAAAACCACTTTTCGCACTTGTGTTGGTGCAGGAAACCACTTTTGCACTTGTATTAGTGTGGAAAAACCACTTTTCGCACTTGTATTGGTGCAGGAAACCACTTTTGCACTTGTATTAGTGTGGAAAAAACACTTTTTGCACTTGTGATAGTGTTGAAAAACCACTTTTCGCACTTGTGTTAGTGTTGAAAAACAACTTTTCGCACTTGTGTTAGTGTTGAAAAACCACTTTTCGCACTTGTGTTGGTACAGGAAACCACTTTTGCACTTGTATTAGTGTGGAAAAAACACTTTTTGCACTTGTGATTGTGTTGAAAAACCACTTTTCGCACATGTGTTAGTGTTGAAAAACCACATTACGCACTTGTGTTGGTGCAGGAAACCACTTTTGCACTTGTATTAGTGTGGAAAAAACACTTTTCGCACTTGTGTTTGTGTTGAAAAACCACTTTTCGTACTTGTGTTAGTGATGAAAAACCACTTTTCGCAATTGTGTTGGTGCAGGAAACCATTTTTGCACTTGTATTAGTGTGGAAAAAACACTTTTTGCACTTGTGATAGTGTTGAAAAACCACTTTTCGCACTTGTGTTAGTGTTGAAAAACCACTTTTCGCACTTGTGTTAGTGTTGAAAAACCACTTTTCGCACTTGTGTTGGTGCAGGAAACCACTTTTGCACTTGTATTAGTGTGGAAAAAACACTTTTTGCACTTGTGATAGTGTTGAAAAACCACTTTTCGCACATGTGTTAGTGTTGAAAAACCACTTTTCGCACTTGTGTTAGTGTTGAAAAACCACTTTTCGCACTTGTGTTGGTGCAGGAAACCACTTTTGCACTTGTATTAGTGTGGAAAAAACACTTTTTGCACTTGTGATAGTGTTGAAAAACCACTTTTCGCACTTGTGTTAGTGTTGAAAAACCACTTTACGCACTTGTGTTGGTGCAGGAAACCACTTTTGCACTTGTATTAGTGTTGAAAAAACACTTTTCGCACTTGTGTTTGTGTTGAAAAACCACTTTTCGCACTTGTGTTAGTGTTGAAAAACCACTTTTCGCACTTGTGTTGGTGCAGGAAACCACTTTTGCACTTGTATTAGTGTGGAAAAAACACTTTTTGCACTTGTGATAGTGTTGAAAAACCACTTTTCGCACTTGTGTTAGTGTTGAAAAACCACTTTTCGCACTTGTGTTAGTGTTGAAAAACCACTTTTCGCACTTGTTTTGGTGCAGGAAACCACTTTTGCACTTGTATTAGTGTGGAAAAAACACTTTTTGCACTTGTGATAGTGTTGAAAAACCACTTTTCGCACATGTGTTAGTGTTGAAAAACCACTTTTCGCACTTGTGTTAGTGTTGAAAAACCACTTTTCGCACTTGTGTTGGTGCAGGAAACCACTTTTGCACTTGTATTAGTGTGGAAAAAACACTTTTTGCATTTGTGATAGTGTTGAAAAACCACTTTTCGCACTTGTGTTAGTGTTGAAAAACCACTTTTCGCACTTGTGTTAGTGTTGAAAAACCACTTTTCGCACTTGTGTTGGTGCAGGAAACCACTTTTGCACGTGTATTAGTGTGGAAAAAACACTTTTCACACTTGTGATAGTGTTGAAAAACCACTTTTCGCACTTGTGTTTGTGTTGAAAAACCACTTTTCGCACTTGTGTTAGTGATGAAAAACCACTTTTCGCACTTGTGTTGGTGCAGGAAACCATTTTTGCACTTGTATTAGTGTGGAAAAAACACTTTTTGCACTTGTGATATTGTTGAAAAACCACTTTTCGCACTTGTGTTAGTGTTGAAAAACCACTTTTCGCACTTGTTAGTGTTGAAAAACCACTTTTCGCACTTGTGTTGGTGCAGGAAACCACTTTTGCACGTGTATTAGTGTGGAAAAAACACTTTTCACACTTGTGATAGTGTTGAAAAACCACTTTTCGCACTTGTGTTTGTGTTGAAAAACCACTTTTCGCACTTGTGTTAGTGATGAAAAACCACTTTTCGCACTTGTGTTGGTGCAGGAAACCATTTTTGCACTTGTATTAGTGTGGAAAAAACACTTTTTGCACTTGTGATAGTGTTGAAAAACCACTTTTCACACTTGTGTTAGTGTTGAAAAACCACTTTTCGCACTTGTGTTAGTGTTGAAAAACCACTTTTTGCACTTGTGTTGGTGCAGGAAACCACTTTTGCACGTGTATTAGTGTGGAAAAAACACTTTTCGCACTTGTGTTTGTGTTGAAAAACCACTTTTCACACTTGTGTTAGTGTTGAAAAACCACTTTTCGCACTTGTGTTGGTGCAGGAAACCACTTTTGCACTTGTATTAGTGTGGAAAAAACGCTTTTTGCACTTGTGATAGTGTTGAAAAACCACTTTTCGCACTTGTGTTAGTGTTGAAAAACAACTTTTCGCACTTGTGTTAGTGTTGAAAAACCACTTTTCGCACTTGTGTTGGTGCAGGAAACCACTTTTGCACTTGTATTAGTGTGGAAAAAACACTTTTCGCACTTGTGTTAGTGTTGAAAAACCACTTTTCGCACTTGTGTTGGTGCAGAAAACCACTTTTGCACTTGTATTAGTGTGGAAAAAACACTTTTAGCACTTGTGTTAGTGTTGAAAAACCACTTTTTGCACTTGCGTTAGTGTTGAAAAACCACTTTTCGCACTTGTGTTGGTGCAGGAAACCACTTTTGCACTTGTATTAGTGTGGAAAAAGCACTTTTCGCACTTGTGTTAGTGTTGAAAAACCACTTTTCGCACTTGTGTTAGTGTTGAAAAACCACTTTTCGCACTTGTGTTAGTGTTGAAAAACCACTTTTCGCACTTGTGTTGGTGCAGGAAACCACTTTTGCACTTGTTTTAGTGTGGAAAAAACACTTTTTGCACTTGTGATAGTGTTGAAAAACCACTATTCGCACTTGTGTTAGTGTTGAAAAACCACTTTTCGCACTTGTGTTGGTGCAGGAAACCACTTTTGCACTTGTATTAGTGTGGAAAAAACACTTTTTGCACTTGTGTTTGTGTTGAAAAACCACTTTTCGCACTTGTGTTAGTGATGAAAAACCACTTTTCGCACTTGTGTTGGTGCAGGAAACCATTTTTGCACTTGTATTAGTGTGGAAAAAACACTTTTTGCACTTGTGATAGTGTTGAAAAACCACTTTTCACACTTGTGTTAGTGTTGAAAAACCACTTTTCGCACTTGTGTTAGTGTTGAAAAACCACTTTTCGCACTTGTGTTGGTGCAGGAAACCACTTTTGCACGTGTATTAGTGTGGAAAAAACACTTTTCGCACTTGTGTTTGTGTTGAAAAACCACTTTTCACACTTGTGTTAGTGTTGAAAAACCACTTTTCGCACTTGTGTTGGTGCAGGAAACCACTTTTGCACTTGTATTAGTGTGGAAAAAACACTTTTTGCACTTGTGATAGTGTTGAAAAACCACTTTTCGCACTTGTGTTAGTGTTGAAAAACAACTTTTCGCACTTGTGTTAGTGTTGAAAAACCACTTTTCGCACTTGTGTTGGTACAGGAAACCACTTTTGCACTTGTATTAGTGTGGAAAAAACACTTTTTGCACTTGTGATTGTGTTGAAAAACCACTTTTCGCACATGTGTTAGTGTTGAAAAACCACATTACGCACTTGTGTTGGTGCAGGAAACCACTTTTGCACTTGTATTAGTGTGGAAAAGCACTTTTCGCACTTGTGTTTGTGTTGAAAAACCACTTTTCGTACTTGTGTTAGTGATGAAAAACCACTTTTCGCAATTGTGTTGGTGCAGGAAACCATTTTTGCACTTGTATTAGTGTGGAAAAAACACTTTTTGCACTTGTGATAGTGTTGAAAAACCACTTTTCGCACTTGTGTTAGTGTTGAAAAACCACTTTTCGCACTTGTGTTAGTGTTGAAAAACCACTTTTCGCACTTATGTTGGTGCAGGAAACCACTTTTGCACTTGTATTAGTGTGGAAAAAACACTTTTTGCACTTGTGATAGTGTTGAAAAACCACTTTTCGCACATGTGTTAGTGTTGAAAAACCACTTTTCGCACTTGTGTTAGTGTTGAAAAACCACTTTTCGCACTTGTGTTGGTGCAGGAAACCACTTTTGCACTTGTATTAGTGTGGAAAAAACACTTTTTGCACTTGTGATAGTGTTGAAAAACCACTTTTCGCACTTGTGTTAGTGTTGAAAAACCACTTTACGCACTTGTGTTGGTGCAGGAAACCACTTTTGCACTTGTATTAGTGTTGAAAAAACACTTTTCGCACTTGTGTTTGTGTTGAAAAACCACTTTTCGCACTTGTGTTAGTGTTGAAAAACCACTTTTCGCACTTGTGTTGGTGCAGGAAACCACTTTTGCACTTGTATTAGTGTGGAAAAAACACTTTTTGCACTTGTGATAGTGTTGAAAAACCATTTTTCGCACATGTGTTAGTGTTGAAAAACCACTTTTCGCACTTGTGTTGGTGCAGGAAACCACTTTTGCACTTGTATTAGTGTGGAAAAAACACTTTTTGCACTTGTGATAGTGTTGAAAAACCACTTTTCGCACTTGTGTTAGTGTTGAAAAACCACTTTTCGCACTTGTGTTAGTGTTGAAAAACCACTTTTCGCACTTGTTTTGGTGCAGGAAACCACTTTTGCACTTGTATTAGTGAGGAAAAAACACTTTTTGCACTTGTGATAGTGTTGAAAAACCACTTTTCGCACATGTGTTAGTGTTGAAAAACCACTTTTCGCACTTGTGTTAGTGTTGAAAAACCACTTTTCGCACTTGTGTTGGTGCAGGAAACCACTTTTGCACTTGTATTAGTGTGGAAAAACCACTTTTCGCACTTGTGTTGGTGCAGGAAACCACTTTTGCACTTGTATTAGTGTGGAAAAAACACTTTTTGCATTTGTGATAGTGTTGAAAAACCACTTTTCGCACTTGTGTTAGTGTTGAAAAACCACTTTTCGCACTTGTGTTAGTGTTGAAAAACCACTTTTCGCACTTGTGTTGGTGCAGGAAACCACTTTTCGCACATGTGTTAGTGTTGAAAAACCACTTTTCGCACTTGTGTTAGTGTTGAAAAACCACTTTTCGCACTTTTGTTGGTGCAGGAAACCACTTTTGCACTTGTATTAGTGTGGAAAAAACACTTTTTGCATTTGTGATAGTGTTGAAAAACCACTTTTCGCACTTGTGTTAGTGTTGAAAAACCACTTTTCGCACTTGTGTTAGTGTTGAAAAACCACTTTTCGCACTTGTGTTGGTGCAGGAAACCACTTTTGCACTTGTATTAGTGTGGAAAAACCACTTTTCGCACTTGTGTTGGTGCAGGAAACCACTTTTTGCACTTGTGTTAGTGATGAAAAAACACTTTTCACACTTGTGTTGGTGCAGGAAACCATTTTTGCACTTGTATTAGTGTGGAAAAAACACTTTTTGCACTTGTGATAGTGTTGAAAAACCACTTTTCGCACTTGTGTTAGTGTTGAAAAACCACTTTTCGCACTTGTGTTAGTGTTGAAAAACCACTTTTCGCACTTGTGTTGGTGCAGGAAACCACTTTTGCACTTGTATTAGAGTGGAAAAAACACTTTTTGCACTTGTGATAGTGTTGAAAAACCACTTTTCGCTCATGTGTTAGTGTTGAAAAACCACTTTTCGCACTTGTGTTAGTGTTGAAAAACCACTTTTCGCACTTGTGTAGGTGCAGGAAACCACTTTTGCACTTGTATTAGTGTGGAAAAAACACTTTTTGCACTTGTGATAGTGTTGAAAAACCACTTTTCGCACTTGTGTTAGTGTTGAAAAACCACTTTACGCACTTGTGTTGGTGCAGGAAACCACTTTTGCACTTGTATTAGTGTGGAAAAAACACTTTTCGCACTTGTGTTTGTGTTGAAAAACCACTTTTCGCACTTGTGTTAGTGTTGAAAAACCACTTTTCGCACTTGTGTTGGTGCAGGAAACCACTTTTGCACTTGTATTAGTGTGGAAAAAACACTTTTTGCACTTGTGATAGTGTTGAAAAACCACTTTTCGCACTTGTGTTAGTGTTGAAAAACCACTTTTCGCACTTGTGTTAGTGTTGAAAAACCACTTTTCGCACTTGTGTTGGTGCAGGAAACCACTTTTGCACTTGTATTAGTGTGGAAAAACACTTTTTGCACTTGTGATAGTGTTGAAAAACCACTTTTCGCACATGTGTTAGTGTTGAAAAACCACTTTTCACACTTGTGTTAGTGTTGAAAAACCACTTTTCGCACTTGTGTTGGTGCAGGAAACCACTTTTGCACTTGTATTAGTGTGGAAAAAACACTTTTTGCACTTGTGATAGTGTTGAAAAACCACTTTTCGCACTTGTGTTAGTGTTGAAAAACCACTTTTTGCACTTGTGTTAGTGTTGAAAAACCACTTTTCGCACTTGTGTTGGTGCAGGAAACCACTTTTGCACTTGTATTAGTGTGGAAAAACCACTTTTCGCACTTGTGTTGGTGCAGGAAACCACTTTTCGCACTTGTGTTAGTGATGAAAAAACACTTTTCGCACTTGTGTTGGTGCAGGAAACCATTTTTGCACTTGTATTAGTGTGGAAAAAACACTTTTTGCACTTGTGATAGTGTTGAAAAACCACTTTTCGCACTTGTGTTAGTGTTGAAAAACCACTTTTCGCACTTGTGTTAGTGTTGAAAAACCACTTTTCGCACTTGTGTTGGTGCAGGAAACCACTTTTGCACTTGTATTAGAGTGGAAAAAACACTTTTTGCACTTGTGATAGTGTTGAAAAACCACTTTTCGCACATGTGTTAGTGTTGAAAAACCACTTTTCGCACTTGTGTTAGTGTTGAAAAACCACTTTTCGCACTTGTGTAGGTGCAGGAAACCACTTTTGCACTTGTATTAGTGTGGAAAAAACACTTTTTGCACTTGTGATAGTGTTGAAAAACCACTTTTCGCACTTGTGTTAGTGTTGAAAAACCACTTTACGCACTTGTGTTGGTGCAGGAAACCACTTTTGCACTTGTATTAGTGTGGAAAAAACACTTTTCGCACTTGTGTTTGTGTTGAAAAACCACTTTTCGCACTTGTGTTAGTGTTGAAAAACCACTTTTCGCACTTGTGTTGGTGCAGGAAACCACTTTTGCACTTGTATTAGTGTGGAAAAAACACTTTTTGCACTTGTGATAGTGTTGAAAAACCACTTTTCGCACTTGTGTTAGTGTTGAAAAACCACTTTTCGCACTTGTGTTAGTGTTGAAAAACCACTTTTCGCACTTGTGTTAGTGTTGAAAAACCACTTTTCGCACTTGTGTTGGTGCAGGAAACCACTTTTGCACTTGTATTAGTGTGGAAAAAACACTTTTTGCACTTGTGATAGTGTTGAAAAACCACTTTTCGCACATGTGTTAGTGTTGAAAAACCACTTTTCACACTTGTGTTAGTGTTGAAAAACCACTTTTCACACTTGTGTTGGTGCAGGAAACCACTTTTGCACTTGTATTAGTGTGGAAAAACCACTTTTCGCACTTATGTTAGTGTTGAAAAACCACTTTTCGCACTTGTGTTAGTGTTGAAAAACCACTTTTCGCACTTGTGTTGGTGCAGGAAACCACTTTTGCACTTGTATTAGTGTGGAAAAAAACACTTTTTGCACTTGTGATAGTGTTGAAAAACCACTTTTCGCACTTGTGTTAGTGTTGAAAAACCACTTTTCGCACTTGTGTTAGTGTTGAAAAACCACTTTTCGCACTTGTGTTGGTGCAAGAAACCACTTTTGCACTTGTATTAGTGTGGAAAAACCACTTTTTGCACTTGTGTTAGCGTTGAAAAACCACTTTTCGTACTTGTTTTAGTGTTGAAAAAACACTTTTCGTACTTGTGTTAGTGTTGAAAAACCACTTTTCGCACTTGTGTTAGTGTTGAAAAACCACTTTTCGCACTTGTGTTGGTGCAGCAAACCACTTTTGCACTTGTATTAGTGTGGAAAAAAACACTTTTTGCACTTGTGATAGTGTTGAGAAACCACTTTTCGCACTTGTGTTAGTGTTGAAAAACAACTTTTCGCACTTGTGTTAGTGTTGAAAAACCACTTTTCGCACTTGTGTTGGTGCAGGAAACCACTTTTGCACTTGTATTGGTGTGGAAAAAACACTTTTCGCACTTGTGTTAGTGTTGAAAAACCACTTTTCGCACTTGTGTTGGTGCAGAAAACCACTTTTGCACTTGTATTAGTGTGGAAAAAACACTTTTAGCACTTGTGTTAGTGTTGAAAAACCACTTTTTGCACTTGCGTTAGTGTTGAAAAACCACTTTTCGCACTTGTGTTGGTGCAGGAAACCACTTTTGCACTTGTATTAGTGTGGAAAAAGCACTTTTCGCACTTGTGTTAGTGTTGAAAAACCACTTTTCGCACTTGTGTTAGTGTTGAAAAACCACTTTTCGCACTTGTGTTAGTGTTGAAAAACCACTTTTCGCACTTGTGTTGGTGCAGGAAACCACTTTTGCACTTGTTTTAGTGTGGAAAAAACACTTTTTGCACTTGTGATAGTGTTGAAAAACCACTATTCGCACTTGTGTTAGTGTTGAAAAACCACTTTTCGCACTTGTGTTGGTGCAGGAAACCACTTTTGCACTTGTATTAGTGTGGAAAAAACACTTTTTGCACTTGTGATATTGTTGAAAAACCACTTTTCGCACTTGTGTTAGTGTTGAAAAACCACTTTTCGCACTTGTGTTAGTGTTGAAAAACCACTTTTCGCACTTGTGTTGGTGCAGGAAACCACTTTTGCACGTGTATTAGTGTGGAAAAAACACTTTTCACACTTGTGATAGTGTTGAAAAACCACTTTTCGCACTTGTGTTTGTGTTGAAAAACCACTTTTCGCACTTGTGTTAGTGATGAAAAACCACTTTTCGCACTTGTGTTGGTGCAGGAAACCATTTTTGCACTTGTATTAGTGTGGAAAAAACACTTTTTGCACTTGTGATAGTGTTGAAAAACCACTTTTCACACTTGTGTTAGTGTTGAAAAACCACTTTTCGCACTTGTGTTAGTGTTGAAAAACCACTTTTCGCACTTGTGTTGGTGCAGGAAACCACTTTTGCACTTGTATTAGTGTGGAAAAACCACTTTTCGCACTTGTATTGGTGCAGGAAACCACTTTTGCACTTGTATTAGTGTGGAAAAATCACTTTTTGCACTTGTGATAGTGTTGAAAAACCACTTTTCGCACTTGTGTTAGTGTTGAAAAACCACTTTTCGCACTTGTGTTAGTGTTGAAAAACCACTTTTCGCACTTGTGTTGGTGCAGGAAACCACTTTTGCACTTGTATTAGTGTGGAAAAAACACTTTTTGCACTTGTGATAGTGTTGAAAAACCACTTTTCGCACATGTGTTAGTGTTGAAAAACCACTTTTCGCACTTGTGTTAGTGTTGAAAAACCACTTTTCGCACTTGTGTTGGTGCAGGAAACCACTTTTGCACTTGTATTAGTGTGGAAAAAACACTTTTTGCACTTGTGATAGTGTTGAAAAACCACTTTTCGCACTTGTGTTAGTGTTGAAAAACCACTTTACGCACTTGTGTTGGTGCAGGAAACCACTTTTGCACTTGTATTAGTGTTGAAAAATCACTTTTCGCACTTGTGTTTGTGTTGAAAAACCACTTTTCGCACTTGTGTTAGTGTTGAAAAACCACTTTTCGCACTTGTGTTGGTGCAGGAAACCACTTTTGCACTTGTATTAGTGTGGAAAAAACACTTTTTGCACTTGTGATAGTGTTGAAAAACCATTTTTCGCACATGTGTTAGTGTTGAAAAACCACTTTTCGCACTTGTGTTGGTGCAGGAAACCACTTTTGCACTTGTATTAGTGTGGAAAAAACACTTTTTGCACTTGTGATAGTGTTGAAAAACCACTTTTTGCACTTGTGTTAGTGTTGAAAAACCACTTTTCGCACTTGTGTTAGTGTTGAAAAACCACTTTTCGCACTTGTTTTGGTGCAGGAAACCACTTTTGCACTTGTATTAGTGTGGAAAAAACACTTTTTGCACTTGTGATAGTGTTGAAAAACCACTTTTCGCACATGTGTTAGTGTTGAAAAACCACTTTTCGCACTTGTGTTAGTGTTGAAAAACCACTTTTCGCACTTGTGTTGGTGCAGGAAACCACTTTTGCACTTGTATTAGTGTGGAAAAAACACTTTTTGCATTTGTGATAGTGTTGAAAAACCACTTTTCGCACTTGTGTTAGTGTTGAAAAACCACTTTTCGCACTTGTGTTAGTGTTGAAAAACCACTTTTCGCACTTGTGTTGGTGCAGGAAACCACTTTTGCACTTGTATTAGTGTGGAAAAACCACTTTTCGCACTTGTATTGGTGCAGGAAACCACTTTTGCACTTGTATTAGTGTGGAAAAAACACTTTTTGCACTTGTGATAGTGTTGAAAAACCACTTTTCGCACTTGTGTTAGTGTTGAAAAACAACTTTTCGCACTTGTGTTAGTGTTGAAAAACCACTTTTCGCACTTGTGTTGGTACAGGAAACCACTTTTGCACTTGTATTAGTGTGGAAAAAACACTTTTTGCACTTGTGATTGTGTTGAAAAACCACTTTTCGCACATGTGTTAGTGTTGAAAAACCACATTACGCACTTGTGTTGGTGCAGGAAACCACTTTTGCACTTGTATTAGTGTGGAAAAAACACTTTTCGCACTTGTGTTTGTGTTGAAAAACCACTTTTCGTACTTGTGTTAGTGATGAAAAACCACTTTTCGCAATTGTGTTGGTGCAGGAAACCATTTTTGCACTTGTATTAGTGTGGAAAAAACACTTTTTGCACTTGTGATAGTGTTGAAAAACTACTTTTCGCACTTGTGTTAGTGTTGAAAAACCACTTTTCGCACTTGTGTTAGTGTTGAAAAACCACTTTTCGCACTTGTGTTGGTGCAGGAAACCACTTTTGCACTTGTATTAGTGTGGAAAAAACACTTTTTGCACTTGTGATAGTGTTGAAAAACCACTTTTCGCACATGTGTTAGTGTTGAAAAACCACTTTTCGCACTTGTGTTAGTGTTGAAAAACCACTTTTCGCACTTGTGTTGGTGCAGGAAACCACTTTTGCACTTGTATTAGTGTGGAAAAAACACTTTTTGCACTTGTGATAGTGTTGAAAAACCACTTTTCGCACTTGTGTTAGTGTTGAAAAACCACTTTTCGCACTTGTGTTAGTGTTGAAAAACCACTTTTCGCACTTGTTTTGGTGCAGGAAACCACTTTTGCACTTGTATTAGTGTGGAAAAAACACTTTTTGCACTTGTGATAGTGTTGAAAAACCACTTTTCGCACATGTGTTAGTGTTGAAAAACCACTTTTCGCACTTGTGTTAGTGTTGAAAAACCACTTTTCGCACTTGTGTTGGTGCAGGAAACCACTTTTGCACTTGTATTAGTGTGGAAAAAAACACTTTTTTGCATTTGTGATAGTGTTGAAAAACCACTTTTCGCACTTGTGTTAGTGTTGAAAAACCACTTTTCGCACTTGTGTTAGTGTTGAAAAACCACTTTTCGCACTTGTGATAGTGTTGAGAAACCACTTTTCGCACTTGTGTTAGTGTTGAAAAACAACTTTTCGCACTTGTGTTAGTGTTGAAAAACCACTTTTCGCACTTGTGTTGGTGCAGGAAACCACTTTTGCACTTGTATTGGTGTGGAAAAAACACTTTTCGCACTTGTGTTAGTGTTGAAAAAACCACTTTTCGCACTTGTGTTGGTGCAGAAAACCACTTTTGCACTTGTATTAGTGTGGAAAAAACACTTTTAGCACTTGTGTTAGTGTTGAAAAAACCACTTTTTGCACTTGCGTTAGTGTTGAAAAACCACTTTTCGCACTTGTGTTGGTGCAGGAAACCACTTTTGCACTTGTATTAGTGTGGAAAAAGCACTTTTCGCACTTGTGTTAGTGTTGAAAAACCACTTTTCGCACTTGTGTTAGTGTTGAAAAACCACTTTTCGCACTTGTGTTAGTGTTGAAAAACCACTTTTCGCACTTGTGTTGGTGCAGGAAACCACTTTTGCACTTGTTTTAGTGTGGAAAAAACACTTTTTGCACTTGTGATAGTGTTGAAAAACCACTATTCGCACTTGTGTTAGTGTTGAAAAACCACTTTTCGCACTTGTGTTGGTGCAGGAAACCACTTTTGCACTTGTATTAGTGTGGAAAAAACACTTTTTGCACTTGTGATATTGTTGAAAAACCACTTTTCGCACTTGTGTTAGTGTTGAAAAACCACTTTTCGCACTTGTGTTAGTGTTGAAAAACCACTTCGCACTTGTGTTGGTGCAGGAAACCACTTTTGCACGTGTATTAGTGTGGAAAAAAACACTTTTCACACTTTGTGATAGTGTTGAAAAAACCACTTTTCGCACTTGTGTTTGTGTTGAAAAACCACTTTTCGCACTTGTGTTAGTGATGAAAAACCACTTTTCGCACTTGTGTTGGTGCAGGAAACCATTTTTGCACTTGTATTAGTGTGGAAAAAACACTTTTTGCACTTGTGATAGTGTTGAAAAACCACTTTTCACACTTGTGTTAGTGTTGAAAAACCACTTTTCGCACTTGTGTTAGTGTTGAAAAACCACTTTTCGCACTTGTGTTGGTGCAGGAAACCACTTTTGCACTTGTATTAGTGTGGAAAAACCACTTTTCGCACTTGTATTGGTGCAGGAAACCACTTTTGCACTTGTATTAGTGTGGAAAAATCACTTTTTGCACTTGTGATAGTGTTGAAAAACCACTTTTCGCACTTGTGTTAGCGTTGAAAAACCACTTTTCGCACTTGTGTTAGTGTTGAAAAACCACTTTTCGCACTTGTGTTGGTGCAGGAAACCACTTTTGCACTTGTATTAGTGTGGAAAAAACACTTTTTGCACTTGTGATAGTGTTGAAAAACCACTTTTCCGCACATGTGTTAGTGTTGAAAAAACCACTTTTCGCACTTGTGTTAGTGTTGAAAAACCACTTTTTCGCACTTGTGTTGGTGCAGGAAACCACTTTTGCAACTTGTATTAGTGTGGAAAAAAACACTTTTTGCACTTGTGATAGTGTTGAAAAACCACTTTTCGCACTTGTGTTAGTGTTGAAAAACCACTTTACGCACTTGTGTTGGTGCAGGAAACCACTTTTGCACTTGTATTAGTGTTGAAAAAACACTTTTCGCACTTGTGTTTGTGTTGAAAAACCACTTTTCGCACTTGTGTTAGTGTTGAAAAACCACTTTTCGCACTTGTGTTGGTGCAGGAAACCACTTTTGCACTTGTATTAGTGTGGAAAAAACACTTTTTGCACTTGTGATAGTGTTGAAAAACCATTTTTCGCACATGTGTTAGTGTTGAAAAACCACTTTTCGCACTTGTGTTGGTGCAGGAAACCACTTTTGCACTTGTATTAGTGTGGAAAAAACACTTTTTGCACTTGTGATAGTGTTGAAAAACCACTTTTTGCACTTGTGTTAGTGTTGAAAAACCACTTTTCGCACTTGTGTTAGTGTTGAAAAACCACTTTTCGCACTTGTTTTGGTGCAGGAAACCACTTTTGCACTTGTATTAGTGTGGAAAAAACACTTTTTGCACTTGTGATAGTGTTGAAAAACCACTTTTCGCACATGTGTTAGTGTTGAAAAACCACTTTTCGCACTTGTGTTAGTGTTGAAAAACCACTTTTCGCACTTGTGTTGGTGCAGGAAACCACTTTTGCACTTGTATTAGTGTGGAAAAAACACTTTTTGCATTTGTGATAGTGTTGAAAAACCACTTTTCGCACTTGTGTTAGTGTTGAAAAACCACTTTTCGCACTTGTGTTAGTGTTGAAAAACCACTTTTCGCACTTGTGTTGGTGCAGGAAACCACTTTTGCACTTGTATTAGTGTGGAAAAAACCACTTTTCGCACTTGTATTGGTGCAGGAAACCACTTTTGCACTTGTATTAGTGTGGAAAAAACACTTTTTGCACTTGTGATAGTGTTGAAAAACCACTTTTCGCACTTGTGTTAGTGTTGAAAAACAACTTTTCGCACTTGTGTTAGTGTTGAAAAACCACATTACGCACTTGTGTTGGTGCAGGAAACCACTTTTGCACTTGTATTAGTGTGGAAAAAACACTTTTCGCACTTGTGTTTGTGTTGAAAAACCACTTTTCGTACTTGTGTTAGTGATGAAAAACCACTTTTCGCAATTGTGTTGGTGCAGGAAACCATTTTTGCAACTTGTATTAGTGTGGAAAAAACACTTTTTGCACTTGTGATAGTGTTGAAAAACCACTTTTCGCACTTGTGTTAGTGTTGAAAAACCACTTTTCGCACTTGTGTTAGTGTTGAAAAACCACTTTTCGCACTTGTGTTGGTGCAGGAAACCACTTTTGCACTTGTATTAGTGTGGAAAAAACACTTTTTGCACTTGTGATAGTGTTGAAAAACCACTTTTCGCACATGTGTTAGTGTTGAAAAACCACTTTTCGCACTTGTGTTAGTGTTGAAAAACCACTTTTTCGCACTTGTGTTGGTGCAGGAAACCACTTTTGCACTTGTATTAGTGTTGAAAAAACACTTTCTTCGCACTTGTGTTTGTGTTGAAAAACCACTTTTCGCACTTGTGTTAGTGTTGAAAAACCACTTTTCGCACTTGTGTTGGTGCAGGAAACCACTTTTGCACTTGTATTAGTGTGGAAAAAACACTTTTTGCACTTGTGATAGTGTTGAAAAACCACTTTTCGCACTTGTGTTAGTGTTGAAAAACCACTTTTCGCACTTGTGTTAGTGTTGAAAAACCACTTTTCCGCACTTGTTTTGGTGCAGGAAAACCACTTTTGCACTTGTATTAGTGTGGAAAAAAACACTTTTTGCACTTGTGATAGTGTTGAAAAACCACTTTTCGCACATGTGTTAGTGTTGAAAAACCACTTTTCGCACTTGTGTTAGTGTTGAAAAACCACTTTTCGCACTTGTGTTGGTGCAGGAAACCACTTTTTGCACTTGTATTAGTGTGGAAAAAACACTTTTTGCATTTGTGATAGTGTTGAAAAACCACTTTTCGCACTTGTGTTAGTGTTGAAAAACCACTTTTCGCACTTGTGTTAGTGTTGAAAAACCACTTTTCGCACTTGTGTTGGTGCAGGAAACCACTTTTGCACGTGTATTAGTGTGGAAAAAACACTTTTCACACTTGTGATTAGTGTTGAAAAACCACTTTTCGCACTTGTGTTTGTGTTGAAAAAACCACTTTTCGCACTTGTGTTAGTGATGAAAAACCACTTTTCGCACTTGTGTTGGTGCAGGAAAC
The DNA here is from genome assembly GCF_964187855.1 of Myxine glutinosa. Taxonomy (NCBI): domain Eukaryota; kingdom Metazoa; phylum Chordata; class Myxini; order Myxiniformes; family Myxinidae; genus Myxine; species Myxine glutinosa. The sequence goes on from NW_027616741.1 coordinate 107,801, forward strand.
CATTTTTGCACTTGTATTAGTGTGGAAAAAACACTTTTTGCACTTGTGATATTGTTGAAAAACCACTTTTCGCACTTGTGTTAGTGTTGAAAAACCACTTTTCGCACTTGTTAGTGTTGAAAAACCACTTTTCGCACTTGTGTTGGTGCAGGAAACCACTTTTGCACGTGTATTAGTGTGGAAAAAACACTTTTCACACTTGTGATAGTGTTGAAAAACCACTTTTCGCACTTGTGTTTGTGTTGAAAAACCACTTTTCGCACTTGTGTTAGTGATGAAAAACCACTTTTCGCACTTGTGTTGGTGCAGGAAACCATTTTTGCACTTGTATTAGTGTGGAAAAAACACTTTTTGCACTTGTGATAGTGTTGAAAAACCACTTTTCACACTTGTGTTAGTGTTGAAAAACCACTTTTCGCACTTGTGTTAGTGTTGAAAAACCACTTTTTGCACTTGTGTTGGTGCAGGAAACCACTTTTGCACGTGTATTAGTGTGGAAAAAACACTTTTCGCACTTGTGTTTGTGTTGAAAAACCACTTTTCACACTTGTGTTAGTGTTGAAAAACCACTTTTCGCACTTGTGTTGGTGCAGGAAACCACTTTTGCACTTGTATTAGTGTGGAAAAAACGCTTTTTGCACTTGTGATAGTGTTGAAAAACCACTTTTCGCACTTGTGTTAGTGTTGAAAAACAACTTTTCGCACTTGTGTTAGTGTTGAAAAACCACTTTTCGCACTTGTGTTGGTGCAGGAAACCACTTTTGCACTTGTATTAGTGTGGAAAAAACACTTTTCGCACTTGTGTTAGTGTTGAAAAACCACTTTTCGCACTTGTGTTGGTGCAGAAAACCACTTTTGCACTTGTATTAGTGTGGAAAAAACACTTTTAGCTCTTGTGTTAGTGTTGAAAAACCACTTTTTGCACTTGCGTTAGTGTTGAAAAACCACTTTTCGCACTTGTGTTGGTGCAGGAAACCACTTTTGCACTTGTATTAGTGTGGAAAAAGCACTTTTCGCACTTGTGTTAGTGTTGAAAAACCACTTTTCGCACTTGTGTTAGTGTTGAAAAACCACTTTTCGCACTTGTGTTAGTGTTGAAAAACCACTTTTCGCACTTGTGTTGGTGCAGGAAACCACTTTTGCACTTGTTTTAGTGTGGAAAAAACACTTTTTGCACTTGTGATAGTGTTGAAAAACCACTATTCGCACTTGTGTTAGTGTTGAAAAACCACTTTTCGCACTTGTGTTGGTGCAGGAAACCACTTTTGCACTTGTATTAGTGTGGAAAAAACACTTTTTGCACTTGTGTTTGTGTTGAAAAACCACTTTTCGCACTTGTGTTAGTGATGAAAAACCACTTTTCGCACTTGTGTTGGTGCAGGAAACCATTTTTGCACTTGTATTAGTGTGGAAAAAACACTTTTTGCACTTGTGATAGTGTTGAAAAACCACTTTTCACACTTGTGTTAGTGTTGAAAAACCACTTTTCGCACTTGTGTTAGTGTTGAAAAACCACTTTTCGCACTTGTGTTGGTGCAGGAAACCACTTTTGCACGTGTATTAGTGTGGAAAAAACACTTTTCGCACTTGTGTTTGTGTTGAAAAACCACTTTTCACACTTGTGTTAGTGTTGAAAAACCACTTTTCGCACTTGTGTTGGTGCAGGAAACCACTTTTGCACTTGTATTAGTGTGGAAAAAACACTTTTTGCACTTGTGATAGTGTTGAAAAACCACTTTTCGCACTTGTGTTAGTGTTGAAAAACCACTTTTCGCACTTGTGTTGGTACAGGAAACCACTTTTGCACTTGTATTAGTGTGGAAAAAACACTTTTTGCACTTGTGATTGTGTTGAAAAACCACTTTTCGCACATGTGTTAGTGTTGAAAAACCACATTACGCACTTGTGTTGGTGCAGGAAACCACTTTTGCACTTGTATTAGTGTGGAAAAGCACTTTTCGCACTTGTGTTTGTGTTGAAAAACCACTTTTCGTACTTGTGTTAGTGATGAAAAACCACTTTTCGCAATTGTGTTGGTGCAGGAAACCATTTTTGCACTTGTATTAGTGTGGAAAAAACACTTTTTGCACTTGTGATAGTGTTGAAAAACCACTTTTCGCACTTGTGTTAGTGTTGAAAAACCACTTTTCGCACTTGTGTTAGTGTTGAAAAACCACTTTTCGCACTTATGTTGGTGCAGGAAACCACTTTTGCACTTGTATTAGTGTGGAAAAAACACTTTTTGCACTTGTGATAGTGTTGAAAAACCACTTTTCGCACATGTGTTAGTGTTGAAAAACCACTTTTCGCACTTGTGTTAGTGTTGAAAAACCACTTTTCGCACTTGTGTTGGTGCAGGAAACCACTTTTGCACTTGTATTAGTGTGGAAAAAACACTTTTTGCACTTGTGATAGTGTTGAAAAACCACTTTTCGCACTTGTGTTAGTGTTGAAAAACCACTTTACGCACTTGTGTTGGTGCAGGAAACCACTTTTGCACTTGTATTAGTGTTGAAAAAACACTTTTCGCACTTGTGTTTGTGTTGAAAAACCACTTTTCGCACTTGTGTTAGTGTTGAAAAACCACTTTTCGCACTTGTGTTGGTGCAGGAAACCACTTTTGCACTTGTATTAGTGTGGAAAAAACACTTTTTGCACTTGTGATAGTGTTGAAAAACCATTTTTCGCACATGTGTTAGTGTTGAAAAACCACTTTTCGCACTTGTGTTGGTGCAGGAAACCACTTTTGCACTTGTATTAGTGTGGAAAAAACACTTTTTGCACTTGTGATAGTGTTGAAAAACCACTTTTCGCACTTGTGTTAGTGTTGAAAAACCACTTTTCGCACTTGTGTTAGTGTTGAAAAACCACTTTTCGCACTTGTTTTGGTGCAGGAAACCACTTTTGCACTTGTATTAGTGAGGAAAAAACACTTTTTGCACTTGTGATAGTGTTGAAAAACCACTTTTCGCACATGTGTTAGTGTTGAAAAACCACTTTTCGCACTTGTGTTAGTGTTGAAAAACCACTTTTCGCACTTGTGTTGGTGCAGGAAACCACTTTTGCACTTGTATTAGTGTGGAAAAAACACTTTTTGCATTTGTGATAGTGTTGAAAAACCACTTTTCGCACTTGTGTTAGTGTTGAAAAACCACTTTTCGCACTTGTGTTGGTGCAGGAAACCACTTTTGCACTTGTATTAGTGTGGAAAAACCACTTTTCGCACTTGTGTTGGTGCAGGAAACCACTTTTGCACTTGTATTAGTGTGGGAAAAACACTTTTTGCATTTGTGATAGTGTTGAAAAACCACTTTTCGCACTTGTGTTAGTGTTGAAAAACCACTTTTCGCACTTGTGTTAGTGTTGAAAAACCACTTTTCGCACTTGTGTTGGTGCAGGAAACCACTTTTCGCACATGTGTTAGTGTTGAAAAACCACTTTTCGCACTTGTGTTAGTGTTGAAAAACCACTTTTCGCACTTTTGTTGGTGCAGGAAACCACTTTTGCACTTGTATTAGTGTGGAAAAAACACTTTTTGCATTTGTGATAGTGTTGAAAAACCACTTTTCGCACTTGTGTTAGTGTTGAAAAACCACTTTTCGCACTTGTGTTAGTGTTGAAAAACCACTTTTCGCACTTGTGTTGGTGCAGGAAACCACTTTTGCACTTGTATTAGTGTGGAAAAACCACTTTTCGCACTTGTGTTGGTGCAGGAAACCACTTTTTGCACTTGTGTTAGTGATGAAAAAACACTTTTCACACTTGTGTTGGTGCAGGAAACCATTTTTGCACTTGTATTAGTGTGGAAAAAACACTTTTTGCACTTGTGATAGTGTTGAAAAACCACTTTTCGCACTTGTGTTAGTGTTGAAAAACCACTTTTCGCACTTGTGTTAGTGTTGAAAAACCACTTTTCGCACTTGTGTTGGTGCAGGAAACCACTTTTGCACTTGTATTAGAGTGGAAAAAACACTTTTTGCACTTGTGATAGTGTTGAAAAACCACTTTTCGCTCATGTGTTAGTGTTGAAAAACCACTTTTCGCACTTGTGTTAGTGTTGAAAAACCACTTTTCGCACTTGTGTAGGTGCAGGAAACCACTTTTGCACTTGTATTAGTGTGGAAAAAACACTTTTTGCACTTGTGATAGTGTTGAAAAACCACTTTTCGCACTTGTGTTAGTGTTGAAAAACCACTTTACGCACTTGGGTTGGTGCAGGAAACCACTTTTGCACTTGTATTAGTGTGGAAAAAACACTTTTCGCACTTGTGTTTGTGTTGAAAAACCACTTTTCGCACTTGTGTTAGTGTTGAAAAACCACTTTTCGCACTTGTGTTGGTGCAGGAAACCACTTTTGCACTTGTATTAGTGTGGAAAAAACACTTTTTGCACTTGTGATAGTGTTGAAAAACCACTTTTCGCACTTGTGTTAGTGTTGAAAAACCACTTTTCGCACTTGTGTTAGTGTTGAAAAACCACTTTTCGCACTTGTGTTGGTGCAGGAAACCACTTTTGCACTTGTATTAGTGTGGAAAAACACTTTTTGCACTTGTGATAGTGTTGAAAAACCACTTTTCGCACATGTGTTAGTGTTGAAAAACCACTTTTCACACTTGTGTTAGTGTTGAAAAACCACTTTTCGCACTTGTGTTGGTGCAGGAAACCACTTTTGCACTTGTATTAGTGTGGAAAAAACACTTTTTGCACTTGTGATAGTGTTGAAAAACCACTTTTCGCACTTGTGTTAGTGTTGAAAAACCACTTTTTGCACTTGTGTTAGTGTTGAAAAACGACTTTTCGCACTTGTGTTGGTGCAGGAAACCACTTTTGCACTTGTATTAGTGTGGAAAAACCACTTTTCGCACTTGTGTTGGTGCAGGAAACCACTTTTCGCACTTGTGTTAGTGATGAAAAAACACTTTTCGCACTTGTGTTGGTGCAGGAAACCATTTTTGCACTTGTATTAGTGTGGAAAAAACACTTTTTGCACTTGTGATAGTGTTGAAAAACCACTTTTCGCACTTGTGTTAGTGTTGAAAAACCACTTTTCGCACTTGTGTTAGTGTTGAAAAACCACTTTTCGCACTTGTGTTGGTGCAGGAAACCACTTTTGCACTTGTATTAGAGTGGAAAAAACACTTTTTGCACTTGTGATAGTGTTGAAAAACCACTTTTCGCACATGTGTTAGTGTTGAAAAACCACTTTTCGCACTTGTGTTAGTGTTGAAAAACCACTTTTCGCACTTGTGTAGGTGCAGGAAACCACTTTTGCACTTGTATTAGTGTGGAAAAAACACTTTTTGCACTTGTGATAGTGTTGAAAAACCACTTTTCGCACTTGTGTTAGTGTTGAAAAACCACTTTACGCACTTGTGTTGGTGCAGGAAACCACTTTTGCACTTGTATTAGTGTGGAAAAAACACTTTTCGCACTTGTGTTTGTGTTGAAAAACCACTTTTCGCACTTGTGTTAGTGTTGAAAAACCACTTTTCGCACTTGTGTTGGTGCAGGAAACCACTTTTGCACTTGTATTAGTGTGGAAAAAACACTTTTTGCACTTGTGATAGTGTTGAAAAACCACTTTTCGCACTTGTGTTAGTGTTGAAAAACCACTTTTCGCACTTGTGTTAGTGTTGAAAAACCACTTTTCGCACTTGTGTTGGTGCAGGAAACCACTTTTGCACTTGTATTAGTGTGGAAAAAACACTTTTTGCACTTGTGATAGTGTTGAAAAACCACTTTTCGCACATGTGTTAGTGTTGAAAAACCACTTTTCACACTTGTGTTAGTGTTGAAAAACCACTTTTCGCACTTGTGTTGGTGCAGGAAACCACTTTTGCACTTGTATTAGTGTGGAAAAAACACTTTTTGCACTTGTGATAGTGTTGAAAAACCACTTTTCGCACTTGTGTTAGTGTTGAAAAACCACTTTTTGCACTTGTGTTAGTGTTGAAAAACCACTTTTTGCACTTGTGTTGGTGCAGGAAACCACTTTTGCACTTGTATTAGTGTGGAAAAAACACTTTTTGCACTTGTGTTAGTGTTGAAAAACCACTTTTCGCACTTGTGTTGGTGCAGGAAACCACTTTTGCACTTGTATTAGTGTGGAAAAAACACTTTTTGCATTTGTGATAGTGTTGAAAAACCACTTTTCGCACTTGTGTTAGTGTTGAAAAACCACTTTTCGCACTTGTGTTGGTGCAAGAAACCACTTTTGCACTTGTATTAGTGTGGAAAAAACACTTTTTGCACTTGTGATAGTGTTGAAAAACCACTTTTCGCACTTGTGTTATTGTTGAAAAACGACTTTCTGCACTTGTGTTAGTGTTGAAAAACCACTTTTCGCACTTGTGTTGGTGCAGGAAACCACTTTTGCACTTGTATTAGTGTGAAAAAAACACTTTTTGCACTTGTGATAGTGTTGAAAAACCACTTTTCGCACTTGTGTTAGTGTTGAAAAACCACTTTTCACACTTGTGTTGGTGCAGGAAACCACTTTTGCACTTGTATTAGTGTGGAAAAAACACTTTTTGCACTTGTATTAGTGTGGAAAAAACACTTTTTGCACTTGTGATAGTGTTGAAAAACCACTTTTCACACTTGTGTTAGTGTTGAAAAACCACTTTTCGCACTTGTGTTGGTGCAGGAAACCACTTTTGCACTTGTATTAGTGTGGAAAAAACACTTTTTGCATTTGTGATAGTGTTGAAAAACCACTTTTCGCACTTGTGTTAGTGTTGAAAAACCACTTTTCGCACTTGTGTTAGTGTTGAAAAACCACTTTTCGCACTTGTGTTGGTGCAGGAAACCACTTTTGCACTTGTATTAGTGTGGAAAAAACACTTTTTGCACTTGTGTTAGTGTTGAAAAACCACTTTTCGCACTTGTGTTGGTGCAGGAAACCACTTTTCGCACTTGTGTTAGTGATGAAGAACCACTTTTCGCACTTGTGTTGGTGCAGGAAACCATTTTTGCACTTGTATTAGTGTGGAAAAAACACTTTTTGCACTTGTGATAGTGTTGAAAAACCACTTTTCGCACTTGTGTTAATGTTGAAAAACCACTTTTCGCACTTGTGTTGGTGCAGGAAACCACTTTTGCACTTGTATTAGTGTGGAAAAAACACTTTTCGCACTTGTAGTGGGGGGGCCAATGTTTTCCCGTTGAATTCAAATGTTAATTTGTGGACACTGGTTGGGTTGTCTTTAGGGATGATAGAAGTTGTAGAAAAAATATGTCTCCATTTTTTTCAAGTTCTTTATAGCGGCCATTTTGGATTATCAAAATGGCGTTTGTTGAAAACCGAAATTGTCATTATCTTGGCTTCTAAATGACCTAGAGTGTTAATTTTGGTGTCCAAATGTACATATTTGCGGATACTTATTTGTCTGGTCATTGTTGGGCCATAGATATCAGCCTCAGACCAAGCCTCGTCAAGACCACTGTCCTCTATGGCATTCCCAGCAGCCCTCAGTGCAGCCATCACAGTGTGCATCTCCCCTAGTCGCAGTACCCACTTGCCTTTGCAGTCATCTCTGGTCATCTCCAGCTGTTTGGCTCGCTCATACAGGGCCATGTCTAAGGTGATCACTGTCTTCCTATCGGGACCCATGACCATGCAGTTGATTTGCTGTGTCTGTTTCAAGACTGTTATCAGTGTTTGCCATTCATGGGCTGGTGCTGCTACCAATGGCAGGGCGTTGACCTCTGTCAGAGGCTTCGAAGAGGAGAGCAGTGAGTTGTAGGCTGTCCAAGTTGGGATATCGTGATGCTTGATCCTACTGCCAGGTGGTTGTTTTGGATCGTGGACGAGTGACCCAACAGGGTCAGCATGCTGGGGTTCTGCAGCTTGCAGCTGGTCATCTGGTGGGATGATGTCGTCTTGTACGTCCTCAGCTTCAGCTGTTCGCATGATTGTGCGTGAAAGTAGCCACACTGTGTCCGTCGCAGAGTACGGCTTGGTGACATCTGGGTTTGACCGTGTCTTGAAGCTATACGTGGTACCTGTGGCAGATTGTTTGTTTGGTGCTTGACAAGGAACAAAGTCTGGAGCAGTCAGAACCTTGAGTGAGCGGTGTCTGGCCTTTCGGTCATGTAGTGTCAGTGTTCTATGTTCATCTGTGGAGGGTGCATGTTCCCGTCGTTGGTAGAGTGCCCAGGCTGTAGCATGGAGTGTCCGCTTCCCATCAGGTGTGTCTTCATTGAAGTCACTGTTGTCCACTGCAAAGAAGACAAACGTCCCTATGCGCATGGTTCTTGGAAAGTATACACCCTGTTCTGTCGTAGACTCTATGACTGAGTTGGCCAGCTGTGTCTCCAACCGCAAGATCCGACTATAATCAACAGACAGACCGAACCCATGCAGGAAATCCAGAAGCTTCTTGTTTCTGGTGGACTGATGGACTACAATGGCAACGGCAAGCTGCTGTGGCCATTCTAAGCGATGGCGGAATGGTGCATCTGGCTCTTTGGGCTTGTACGTGACTTGGCGTTTTGACTTGTAGCCGTACATGATGTTCTGACTGATGGTTATAACATCTCGATGAATAGTGGCTGAGCGCATAGTCTCTGGCTCAATGCTCGTGGCTGGTCCTTCCAGTAGCCAGCGGAGGAAAGCATAGAGTACTTTGGGTACATGCTTTTCAGCATCATCAGTGTTCATTTCTCCTTCAAATTGCCATGGGTGCTTGTTCTGACAAGCAATGGCACTGCGGAGAACAGAGGCACTCTCAAACAGTTGTTCGATGTTTTTTTCATTTGTCTTCGTCATTGCATCTTCGACAGCTGCATCACGCACGGCAGTGGAGAATACACAGTCTGACTCGTTTCGACGTTTTGGTTTCATGAAGTGAACGTCATCAATGTGAGAGTTGATTTTCTCCTTCATGCCTTGGGTAGTAGGTGATGGGACATTGTGCACACCATTATTGTCAAGAATCCTGGAGTAAACCGACTTCAGGTCAGACATGTTGAGAATTTCACCAGCTTGGAGTAGAGAGCGAACAAGGCTGACAAACTCAATGTCTGCGGCTATTTTGATAACATTAGTTTCTTGCAGTATGTGTTCTTTGTCATCACTTGATGTCCCACTCTTGGGAGCACGTTGGACATTCTGCACCCAGCATGGGAGATGATACTTGACGTCGATCGCATGAGCATCATGTGCACTGATGGCAGCACTCAGCTGAACTTTCCACTTGTGGTTGCTACCTTCTTCAACAGCTTTCTTCAGCTGTTTACCTGCGTTGAACGTGCATACAACATGTACACTTTCCTTAGTGACCTCTTGACAGAAGAAACAAAGGTCTCTGTTGAATGGAGTTGATGATGAACGTGTGAAGCGAAGAGTCTCGTCTTGCGTAGAACCTGAGGTACTTGCAGCGGCAGGTGCAGAAGAAGGACGTCCACACCTCTTATGAAGATGCTGGGTGTCGCCATGTTCGCAGGCTTTCTGGTGGCGAACTCTAGCACGCTCCAGGTGAGCAGTGTTGCATGTAGATCCATAACATGCCCGGTGCCACTTTGCTTTATTGTTCCTCAAGTCGGTGGCAGTGAAACAGCTTAATCGTTCGCTGATCTGTTTGAAGTCGGCATCACCATATCGTGCCCTCTCCTGGATGAACTGGAGAAACTTTGCATATGAGCCCAGTGCTGGCTCAGTCACTAGTGCACCTTGGGGATCCTGGCACTGAATGCAAAGTGTGAAATCAGTTTCTTTCTTGGTTTTCTTGCTTTTTGGCTCCATCATAGCTCAGGGTCACGAATCTGGAACATACAAATAACAAATAACAATTAAGATAGATGTGCATTAAGTTAGATTTTGGACACTGGTTCGGCTGTGCCATAAAAACCTATTTTTATCCCTTGTAGGTTATTAAAGAAGGTTTCATTCAATTCTCTATCCCCAAAAATGTACAACTGGACACCAGAATCGAAACTCTAGGTCATTTAGAAGCCAAGATAATGGAATTTTACGTTTTCGACATCCGCCATTTTGAAAATCCAAAATGGCCGCCATAAAGAACTTGAAACAATTGGAGACATATTTTTTCTAGAACTTATATCATCCCTAAAGACAGCCCAACCAGTGTCCAAAAATTAACAAGCAATTTCACCGGGCATTTCAATCTGCTACATTGGCCCCCCCACTATTGTGTTAGTGTTGAAAAACCACTTTTCGCACTTGTGTTGGTGCAGGAAACCACTTTTGCACTTGTATTAGAGTGGAAAAAACACTTTTTGCACTTGTGATAGTGTTGAAAAACCACTTTTCGCACATGTGTTAGTGTTGAAAAACCACTTTTCGCACTTGTGTTAGTGTTGAAAAACCACTTTTCGCACTTGTGTAGGTGCAGGAAACCACTTTTGCACTTGTATTAGTGTGGAAAAAACACTTTTTGCACTTGTGATAGTGTTGAAAAACCACTTTTCGCACTTGTGTTAGTGTTGAAAAACCACTTTACGCACTTGTGTTGGTGCAGGAAACCACTTTTGCACTTGTATTAGTGTGGAAAAAACACTTTTCGCACTTGTGTTTGTGTTGAAAAACCACTTTTCGCACTTGTGTTAGTGTTGAAAAACCACTTTTCGCACTTGTGTTGGTGCAGGAAACCACTTTTGCACTTGTATTAGTGTGGAAAAAACACTTTTTGCACTTGTGATAGTGTTGAAAAACCACTTTTCGCACTTGTGTTAGTGTTGAAAAACCACTTTTCGCACTTGTGTTAGTGTTGAAAAACACTTTTTGCACTTGTGTTGGTGCAGGAAACCACTTTTGCACTTGTATTAGTGTGGAAAAAACACTTTTTGCACTTGTGATAGTGTTGAAAAACCACTTTTCGCACATGTGTTAGTGTTGAAAAACCACTTTTCACACTTGTGTTAGTGTTGAAAAACCACTTTTCGCACTTGTGTTGGTGCAGGAAACCACTTTTGCACTTGTATTAGTGTGGAAAAAACACTTTTGCACTTGTGATAGTGTTGAAAAACCACTTTTCGCACTTGTGTTAGTGTTGAAAAACCACTTTTTGCACTTGTGTTAGTGTTGAAAAACCACTTTTCGCACTTGTGTTGGTGCAGGAAACCACTTTTGCACTTGTATTAGTGTGGAAAAAACACTTTTTGCACTTGTGTTAGTGTTGAAAAACCACTTTTCGCTCTTGTGTTGGTGCAGGAAACCACTTTTGCACTTGTATTAGTGTGGAAAAAACACTTTTTGCATTTGTGATAGTGTTGAAAAACCACTTTTCGCACTTGTGTTAGTGTTGAAAAACCACTTTTCGCACTTGTGTTGGTGCAAGAAACCACTTTTGCACTTGTATTAGTGTGGAAAAAACACTTTTTGCACTTGTGATAGTGTTGAAAAACCACTTTTCGCACTTGTGTTATTGTTGAAAAACGACTTTCTGCACTTGTGTTAGTGTTGAAAAACCACTTTTCGCACTTGTGTTGGTGCAGGAAACCACTTTTGCACTTGTATTAGTGTGAAAAAAAACACTTTTTGCACTTGTGATAGTGTTGAAAAACCACTTTTCGCACTTGTGTTAGTGTTGAAAAACCACTTTTCACACTTGTGTTGGTGCAGGAAACCACTTTTGCACTTGTATTAGTGTGGAAAAAACACTTTTTGCACTTGTATTAGTGTGGAAAAAACACTTTTTGCACTTGTGATAGTGTTGAAAAACCACTTTTCACACTTGTGTTAGTGTTGAAAAACCACTTTTCGCACTTGTGTTGGTGCAGGAAACCACTTTTGCACTTGTATTAGTGTGGAAAAAACACTTTTTGCATTTGTGATAGTGTTGAAAAACCACTTTTCGCACTTGTGTTAGTGTTGAAAAACCACTTTTCGCACTTGTGTTAGTGTTGAAAAACCACTTTTCGCACTTGTGTTGGTGCAGGAAACCACTTTTGCACTTGTATTAGTGTGGAAAAAACACTTTTTGCACTTGTGTTAGTGTTGAAAAACCACTTTTCGCACTTGTGTTGGTGCAGGAAACCACTTTTCGCACTTGTGTTAGTGATGAAGAACCACTTTTCGCACTTGTGCTGGTGCAGGAAACCATTTTTGCACTTGTATTAGTGTGGAAAAAACACTTTTTGCACTTGTGATAGTGTTGAAAAACCACTTTTCGCACTTGTGTTAATGTTGAAAAACCACTTTTCGCACTTGTGTTAGTGTTGAAAAACCACTTTTCGCACTTGTGTTAGTGTTGAAAAACCACTTTTCGCACTTGTGTTGGTGCAGGAAACCACTTTTGCACTTGTATTAGTGTGGAAAAAACACTTTTTGCACTTGTGATAGTGTTGAAAAACCACTTTTCGCACATGTGTTAGTGTTGAAAAACCACTTTTCGCGCTTGTGTTAGTGTTGAAAAACCACTTTTCGCACTTGTGTTGGTGCAGGAAACCACTTTTGCACTTGTATTAGTGTGGAAAAAACACTTTTTGCACTTGTGATAGTGTTGAAAAACCACTTTTCACACTTGTGTTAGTGTTGAAAAACCACTTTTCGCACTTGTGTTAGTGTTGAAAAACCACTTTTCGCACTTGTGTTGGTGCAGGAAACCACTTTTGCACTTGTATTAGTGTGGAAAAAACACTTTTTGCACTTGTGATAGTGTTGAAAAACCACTTTTCACACTTGTGTTAGTGTTGAAAAACCACTTTTCGCACTTGTGTTGGTGCAGGAAACCACTTTTGCACTTGTGTTAGTGTGGAAAAAACACTTTTTGCACTTGTGATAGTGTTGAAAAACCACTTTTCGCACTTGTGTTAGTGTTGAAAAACAACTTTTCGCACTTGTGTTAGTGTTGAAAAACCACTTTTCACACTTGTGTTGGTGCAGGAAACCACTTTTGCACTTGTATTAGTGTGGAAAAAACACTTTTTGCACATGTGTTAGTGTTGAAAAACCACTTTTCGCACTTGTGTTGGTGCAGGAAAACACTTTTGCACTTGTATTGGTGTGGAAAAAACACTTTTTGCACTTGTGATTGTGTTGAAAAACCACTTTTCGCACTTGTGTTAGTGTTGAAAAACCACATTACGCACTTGTATGCGCTTGGAGGTATGCGCTCTACCGAGTGCCGCTCTAGTTTTATTTTACCTGGTTTTATGTGTCATTGTGGTGTCTGAAGGAAAGAAAAGATTTGTTGAAATGGAGAATGTGTTCATGTTTTCCGGTTTAGCACAACTGTATTAAGCTGTGGATGAAAGAAAACTGTTCTTTTTCAGGGAATCAAAGATGATTCCATCATCATCAATCAAAGACGTTGATCTGAACTCCTCACCTCCACACGATTCACCAAAGAAGGAGAAAAACACCCCGTAAAAGCGTGTGAAGTAAATAATTTCATTCACCCCCATCTGCACTTTTGAAAACTTGATTTTGGATATATCTACCTCAGGGAATGTACAATAAATTGACTTTTCAATCTTTTTCAACTTAGACACATGTTCGGAAGAGACAACAACAGGGAGCGTTGTGCGGACGTTTCACATTCCATGTGAGTAAGAGAATCACCTTTCAGGACGTCATGACATTCATTGTGCTCGCAATAGAAATGGTATTTCTTTGAGGAAACTAATGTGAATCTTGTCGTGTTTCGATCACATTTTGATCCATAATTATTTTCTATATTATCGATTGGAGGTTTCACGGCTGTGGGATTTCTATGACGTGCCTCCATGGAGTTGTTTACCTGGGGTGGGAATCTTGATCCAGATATAAAGGGTCATGCGGGTGTTTTGTATGAAGAGCGAGTTTATCATATGTATAATATATATATACATCAGGAATACATCAGGAAGAAGATAATTGTTCTTTGGTCATTTATTGTTACATATCTTTTCTACCTGTCCCAGCTTGTATAATAATCATAAAAGTAGGACCGTGGGTCCTGAAGCTCACCTGGATCACGAGCTACAATCACTCAAACCCCCCACAGACCCTCTCAGACAATGATGTTTTTAATGTCGTGAACAAACCGTGAACAAACCGTGAGCCGGGAAACAATATCTCTCCGTTCTCAGGACCGAACTCTCTTATCTGTCTCCCTCTTCCAAATCCTGGTGGCGTCTGGTCAAATCTGTTTCTGGTGTTTGTTCCCCCTCCATCCCCTCCCTCACCTCAAATGTCCACACGGCTGACTCCGCACGTGAAAAAGCTGAATGCCTCAACTCTGTGTTTGCCTCTAAATCTTGTGTTCCAAACCCTCCAAACCCCATGTGTTCCAAACCAGTGCAGGAAACCACTTTTGCACTTGTATTAGTGTGGAAAAAACACTTTTTGCACTTGTGATAGTGTTGAAAAACCACTTTTCGCACTTGTGTTAGTGTTGAAATACCACTTTTCGCACTTGTGTTAGTGTTGAAAAACCACTTTTCGCACTTGTGTTGGTGCAGGAAACCACTTTTGCACGTGTATTAGTGTGGAAAAAACACTTTTCGCACATGTGATAGTGTTGAAAAACCACTTTTCGCACTTGTGTTTGTGTTGAAAAACCACTTTTCGCACTTGTGTTAGTGATGAAAAAACACTTTTTGCACTTGTGTTGGTGCAGGAAACCACTTTTGCACTTGTATTGGTGTGGAAAAAACACTTTTTGCACTTGTGATAGTGTTGAAAAACCACTTTTCGCACATGTGTTAATGTTGAAAAACCACTTTTCGCACTTGTGTTAGTGTTGAAAAACCACTTTTCGCACTTGTGTTGGTGCAGGAAACCACTTTTGCACTTGTATTAGTGTGGAAAAAACACTTTTTGCATTTGTGATAGTGTTGAAAAACCACTTTTCGCACTTGTGTTAGTGTTGAAAAACCACTTTTCGCACTTGTGTTGGTGCAAGAAACCACTTTTGCACTTGTATTAGTGTGGAAAAAAATTTTTTTGCACTTGTTATAGTGTTGAAAAACCACTTTTCGCACTTGTGTTATTGTTGAAAAACGACTTTCTGCACTTGTGTTAGTGTTGAAAAACCACTTTTCGCACTTGTGTTGGTGCAGGAAACCACTTTTGCACTTGTATTAGTGTGAAAAAAACACTTTTTGCACTTGTGATAGTGTTGAAAAACCACTTTTCGCACTTGTGTTAGTGTTGAAAAACCACTTTTCACACTTGTGTTGGTGCAGGAAACCACTTTTGCACTTGTATTAGTGTGGAAAAAACACTTTTTGCACTTGTGATAGTGTTGAAAAACCACTTTTCGCACTTGTGTTAGTGTTGAAAAACCACTTTTCGCACTTGTGTTGGTGCAGGAAACCACTTTTGCACTTGTATTAGTGTGGAAAAAACACTTTTTGCACTTGTGATATTGTTGAAAAACCACTTTTCGCACTTGTGTTAGTGTTGAAAAACCACTTTTCGCACTTGTGTTAGTGTTGAAAAAACACTTTTCGCACTTGTGTTGGTGCAGAAAACCACTTTTGCACTTGTATTAGTGTGGAAAAAACACTTTTTGCACTTGTGATAGTGTTGAAAAACCACTTTTCACACTTGTGTTAGTGTTGAAAAACCACTTTTCGCACTTGTGTTGGTGCAGGAAACCACTTTTGCACTTGTATTAGTGTGGAAAAAACACTTTTTGCACTTGTGATAGTGTTGAAAAACCACTTTTTGCACTTGTGATAGTGTTGAAAAACCACTTTTCGCACTTGTGTTAGTGTTGAAAAAACACTTTTCGCACTTGTGTTGGTGCAGAAAACCACTTTTGCACTTGTATTAGTGTGGAAAAAACACTTTTTGCACTTGTGATAGTGTTGAAAAACCACTTTTCGCACTTACGTTGGGTTGAAAAACCACTTTTCGCACTTGTGTTAGTGTTGAAAAACCACTTTTCGCACTTGTGTTGGTGCAGGAAACCACTTTTGCATTTGTATTAGTGTGGAAAAACCACTTTTTGCACTTGTGATAGTGTTGAAAAACCACTTTTCGCACTTGTGTTAGTGTTGAAAAACCACTTTTTGCACTTGTGTTAGTGTTGAAAAACCACTTTTCACACTTGTGTTGGTGCAGGAAACCACTTTTGCACTTGTATTAGTGTGGAAAAAACACTTTTCGCACTTGTGTTTGTGTTGAAAAACCACTTTTCGCACTTGTGTTAGTGTTGAAAAACCACTTTTCGCACTTGTGTTGGTGCAGGAAACCACTTTTGCACTTGTATTAGTGTGGAAAAAACACTTTTTGCACTTGTGATAGTGTTGAAAAACCACTTTTCGCACATATGTTGGGTTGAAAAACCACTTTTCGCACTTGTGTTAGTGTTGAAAAACCACTTTTCGCACTTGTGTTGGTGCAGGAAACCACTTTTGCACTTGTATTAGTGTGGAAAAACCACTTTTTGCACTTGTGATAGTGTTGAAAAACCACTTTTCGCACTTGTGTTACTGTTGAAAAACCACTTTTCGCACTTGTGTTAGTGTTGAAAAACCACTTTTCGCACTTGTGTTGGTGCAGGAAACCACTTTTGCACTTGTATTAGTGTGGAAAAAACACTTTTCGCTCTTGTGTTTGTGTTGAAAAACCACTTTTCGCACTTGTGTTAGTGTTGAAAAACCACTTTTCGCACTTGTGTTGGTGCAGGAAACCACTTTTGCACTTGTATTAGTGTGGAAAAAACACTTTTTGCACTTGTGATAGTGTTGAAAAACAACTTTTCGCACTTGTGTTAGTGTTGAAAAACCACTTTTCGCACTTGTGTTAGTGTTGAAAAACCACTTTTCGCACTTGTGTTGGTGCAGGAAACCACTTTTGCACTTGTATTAGTGTGGAAAAAACACTTTTTGCACTTGTGATAGTGTTGAAAAACCACTTTTGACACTTGTGCTAGTGTTGAAAAACCACTTTTCGCACTTGTGTTGGTGCAGGAAACCACTTTTGCACTTGTATTAGTGTGGAAGAAACACTTTTTGCACTTGTGATAGTGTTGAAAAACCACTTTTCGCACTTGTGTTAGTGTTGAAAAACCACTTTTCGCACTTGTGTTAGTGTTGAAAAACCACTTATCACACTTGTGTTGGTGCAGGAAACCACTTTTGCACTTGTATTAGTGTGGAAAAAACACTTTTTGCACTTGTGATAGTGTTGAAAAACCACTTTTCGCACTTGTGTTAGTGTTGAAAAAACACTTTTCGCACTTGTGTTGGTGCAGAAAACCACTTTTGCACTTGTATTAGTGTGGAAAAAACACTTTTCGCACTTGTGTTAGTGTTGAAAAACCACTTTTTGCATTTGCGTTAGTGTTGAAAAACCACTTTTCGCACTTGTGTTGGTGCAGGAAACCACTTTTGCACTTGTATTAGTGTGGAAAAAGCACTTTTCGCACTTGTGTTAGTGTTGAAAAACCACTTTTCGCACTTGTGTTAGTGTTGAAAACCACTTTTCGCACTTGTGTTAGTGTTGAAAAACCACTTTTCACACTTGTGTTGGTGCAGGAAACCACTTTTGCACTTGTATTAGTGTGGAAAAAACACTTTTTGCACTTGTGATAGTGTTGAAAAACCACTTTTCGCACTTGTGTTAGTGTTGAAAAACCACTTTTCACACTTGTGTTGGTGCAGGAAACCACTTTTGCACTTGTATTAGTGTGGAAAAAACACTTTTTGCACTTGTGATAGTGTTGAAAAACCACTTTTCGCACTTGTGTTAGTGTTGAAAAACCACTTTTCGCACTTGTGTTGGTGCAGGAAACCACTTTTGCACTTGTGTTAATGTGGAAAAAACACTTTTTGCACTTGTGATAGTGTTGAAAAACCACTTTTCGCACTTGTGTTAGTGTTGAAAAACCACTTTTCGCACTTGTGTTGGTGCAGGAAACCACTTTTGCACGTGTATTAGTGTGGAAAAAACACTTTTCGCTCTTGTGTTTGTGTTGAAAAACCACTTTTCGCACTTGTGTTAGTGTTGAAAAACCACTTTTCGCACTTGTGTTGGTGCAGGAAACCACTTTTCCACTTGTATTAGTGTGGAAAAAACACTTTTTGCACTTGTGATAGTGTTGAAAAACAACTTTTCGCACTTGTGTTAGTGTTGAAAAACCACTTTTTGCACTTGTGTTAGTGTTGAAAAACCACTTTTCGCACTTGTGTTGGTGCAGGAAACCACTTTTGCACTTGTATTAGTGTGGAAAAAACACTTTTTGCACTTGTGATAGTGTTGAAAAACCACTTTTCGCACTTGTGTTAGTGTTGAAAAACCACTTTTCGCACTTGTGTTAGTGTTGAAAAACCACTTTTCGCACTTGTGTTAGTGTTGAAAAACCACTTTTCGCACTTGTGTTGGTGCAGGAAACCACTTTTGCACTTGCATTAGTGTGGAAAAAACACTTTTTGCACTTGTGATAGTGTTGAAAAACCACTTTTCGCACTTATGTTGGGTTGAAAAACCACTTTTCGCACTTGTGTTAGTGTTGAAAAACCACTTTTCGCACTTGTGTTGGTGCAGGAAACCACTTTTGCACTTGTATTAGTGTGGAAAAACCACTTTTTGCACTTGTGATAGTGTTGAAAAACCACTTTTCGCACTTGTGTTAGTGTTGAAAAACCACTTTTCGCACTTGTGTTAGTGTTGAAAAACCACTTTTCGCACTTGTGTTGGTGCAGGAAACCACTTTTGCACTTGTATTAGTGTGGAAAAAACACTTTTCTTACTTGTGTTAGTGTTGAAAAACCACTCTTCGCACTTGTGTTAGTGTTGAAAAACCACTTTTCGCACTTGTGTTAGTGTTGAAAAACCACTTTTCACACTTGTGTTGGTGCAGGAAACTACTTTTGCACTTGTATTAGTGTGGAAAAAACACTTTTGACACTTGTGTTAGTGTTGAAAAACCACTTTTCGCACTTGTGTTGGTGCAGGAAACCACTTTTGCACTTGTATTAGTGTGGAAGAAACACTTTTTGCACTTGTGATAGTGTTGAAAAACCACTTTTCGCACTTGTGTTAGTGTTGAAAAACCACTTTTCGCACTTGTGTTAGTGTTGAAAAACCACTTCTCACACTTGTGTTGGTGCAGGAAACCACTTTTGCACTTGTATTAGTGTGGAAAAAACACTTTTTGCACTTGTGATAGTTTTGAAAAACCACTTTTCGCGCTTGTGTTAGTGTTGAAAAAACACTTTTCGCACTTGTGTTGGTGCAGAAAACCACTTTTGCACTTGTATTAGTGTGGAAAAAACACTTTTCGCACTTGTGTTAGTGTTGAAAAACCACTTTTTGCATTTGCGTTAGTGTTGAAAAACCACTTTTCGCACTTGTGTTGGTGCAGGAAACCACTTTTGCACTTGTATTAGTGTGGAAAAAGCACTTTTCGCACTTGTGTTAGTGTTGAAAAACCACTTTTCGCACTTGTGTTAGTGTTGAAAACCACTTTTCGCACTTGTGTTAGTGTTGAAAAACCACTTTTCACACTTGTGTTGGTGCAGGAAACCACTTTTGCACTTGTATTAGTGTGGAAAAAACACTTTTTGCACTTGTGATAGTGTTGAAAAACCACTTTTCGCACTTGTGTTAGTGTTGAAAAAACACTTTTCGCACTTGTGTTGATGCAGGAAACCACTTTTGCACTTGTATTAGTGTGGAAAAAAAAACACTTTTTGCAATTGTGATAGTGTTGAAAAACCACTTTTCGCACTTGTGTTAGTGTTGAAAAACCACTTTTCGCACTTGTGTTGGTGCAGGAAACCACTTTTGCACTTGTGTTAATGTGGAAAAAACACTTTTTGCACTTGTGATAGTGTTGAAAAACCACTTTTCGCACTTGTGTTAGTGTTGAAAAACCACTTTTCACACTTGTGTTAGTGTTGAAAAACCACTTTTCGCACTTGTGTTGGTGCAGGAAACCACTTTTGCACGTGTATTAGTGTGGAAAAAACACTTTTCGCTCTTGTGTTTGTGTTGAAAAACCACTTTTCGCACTTGTGTTAGTGTTGAAAAACCATTTTTCGCACTTGTGTTGGTGCAGGAAACCACTTTTGCACTTGTATTAGTGTGGAAAAAACACTTTTTGCACTTGTGATAGTGTTGAAAAACAACTTTTCGCACTTGTGTTAGTGTTGAAAAACCACTTTTCGCACTTGTGTTAGTGTTGAAAAACCACTTTTCGCACTTGTGTTGGTGCAGGAAACCACTTTTGCACTTGTATTAGTGTGGAAAAAACACTTTTTGCACTTGTGATAGTGTTGAAAAACCACTTTTGACACTTGTGTTAGTGTTGAAAAACCACTTTTCGCACTTGTGTTGGTGCAGGAAACCACTTTTGCACTTGTATTAGTGTGGAAGAAACACTTTTTGCACTTGTGATAGTGTTGAAAAACCACTTTTCGCACTTGTGTTAGTGTTGAAAAACCACTTTTCGCACTTGTGTTAGTGTTGAAAAACCACTTTTCACACTTGTGTTGGTGCAGGAAACCACTTTTGCACTTGTATTAGTGTGGAAAAAACACTTTTTGCACTTGTGATAGTGTTGAAAAACCACTTTTCGCACTTGTGTTAGTGTTGAAAAAACACTTTTCGCACTTGTGTTGGTGCAGAAAACCACTTTTGCACTTGTATTAGTGTGGAAAAAACACTTTTTGCACTTGTGATAGTGTTGAAAAACCACTTTTCGCACTTGTGTTAGTGTTGAAAAACCACTTTTCGCACTTGTGTTAGTGTTGAAAAACCACTTTTCACACTTGTGTTGGTGCAGGAAACCACTTTTGCACTTGTATTAGTGTGGAAAAAACACTTTTCGCACTTGTGTTTGTGTTGAAAAACCACTTTTCGCACTTGTGTTAGTGTTGAAAAACCACTTTTCGCACTTGTGTTGGTGCAGGAAACCACTTTTGCACTTGTATTAGTGTGGAAAAAACACTTTTTGCACTTGTGATAGTGTTGAAAAACCACTTTTCGCACTTATGTTGGGTTGAAAAACCACTTTTCGCACTTGTGTTAGTGTTGAAAAACCACTTTTCGCACTTGTGTTGGTGCAGGAAACCACTTTTGCACTTGTATTAGTGTGGAAAAACCACTTTTTGCACTTGTGATAGTGTTGAAAAACCACTTTTCGCACTTGTGTTAGTGTTGAAAAACCACTTTTCGCACTTGTGTTAGTGTTGAAAAACCACTTTTCGCACTTGTGTTGGTGCAGGAAACCACTTTTGCACTTGTATTAGTGTGGAAAAAACACTTTTCTTACTTGTGTTAGTGTTGAAAAACCACTCTTCGCACTTGTGTTAGTGTTGAAAAACCACTTTTCGCACTTGTGTTAGTGTTGAAAAACCACTTTTCACACTTGTGTTGGTGCAGGAAACTACTTTTGCACTTGTATTAGTGTGGAAAAAACACTTTTTGCACTTGTGATAGTGTTGAAAAACCACTTTTGACACTTGTGTTAGTGTTGAAAAACCACTTTTCGCACTTGTGTTGGTGCAGGAAACCACTTTTGCACTTGTATTAGTGTGGAAGAAACACTTTTTGCACTTGTGATAGTGTTGAAAAACCACTTTTCGCACTTGTGTTAGTGTTGAAAAACCACTTTTCGCACTTGTGTTAGTGTTGAAAAACCACCTCTCACACTTGTGTTGGTGCAGGAAACCACTTTTGCACTTGTATTAGTGTGGAAAAACCACTTTTTGCACTTGTGATAGTGTTGAAAAACCACTTTTCGCACTTGTGTTAGTGTTGAAAAAACACTTTTGGCACTTGTGTTGGTGCAGAAAACCACTTTTGCACTTGTATTAGTGTGGAAAAAACACTTTTCGCACTTGTGTTAGTGTTGAAAAACCACTTTTTGCATTTGCGTTAGTGTTGAAAAACCACTTTTCGCACTTGTGTTGGTGCAGGAAACCACTTTTGCACTTGTATTAGTGTGGAAAAAGCACTTTTCGCACTTGTGTTAGTGTTGAAAAACCACTTTTCGCACTTGTGTTAGTGTTGAAAACCACTTTTCGCACTTGTGTTAGTGTTGAAAAACCACTTTTCACACTTGTGTTGGTGCAGGAAACCACTTTTGCACTTGTATTAGTGTGGAAAAAAAACACTTTTTGCAATTGTGATAGTGTTGAAAAACCACTTTTCGCACTTGTGTTAGTGTTGAAAAACCACTTTTCGCACTTGTGTTGGTGCAGGAAACCACTTTTGCACTTGTGTTAATGTGGAAAAAACACTTTTTGCACTTGTGATAGTGATGAAAAACCACTTTTCGCACTTGTGTTAGTGTTGAAAAACCACTTTTCGCACTTGTGTTAGTGTTGAAAAACCACTTTTCGCACTTGTGTTGGTGCAGGAAACCACTTTTGCACGTGTATTAGTGTGGAAAAAACACTTTTCGCTCTTGTGTTTGTGTTGAAAAACCACTTTTCGCACTTGTGTTAGTGTTGAAAAACCACTTTTCGCACTTGTGTTGGTGCAGTAAACCACTTTTGCACTTGTATTAGTGTGGAAAAAACACTTTTTGCACTTGTGATAGTGTTGAAAAACAACTTTTCGCACTTGTGTTAGTGTTGAAAAACCACTTTTCGCACTTGTGTTAGTGTTGAAAAACCACTTTTCGCACTTGTGTTGGTGCAGGAAACCACTTTTGCACTTGTATTAGTGTGGAAAAAACACTTTTTGCACTTGTGATAGTGTTGAAAAACCACTTTTGACACTTGTGTTAGTGTTGAAAAACCACTTTTCGCACTTGTGTTGGTGCAGGAAACCACTTTTGCACTTGTATTAGTGTGGAAGAAACACTTTTTGCACTTGTGATAGTGTT
This sequence comes from Myxine glutinosa, assembly GCF_964187855.1. Lineage (NCBI taxonomy): Eukaryota > Metazoa > Chordata > Myxini > Myxiniformes > Myxinidae > Myxine > Myxine glutinosa. The sequence continues at coordinate 130,534 of NW_027616741.1, forward strand.
GAAAAACCACTTTTCGCACTTGTGTTAGTGTTGAAAAACCACTTTTCGCACTTGTGTTCGTGTTGAAAAACCACTTTTCACACTTGTGTTGGTGCAGGAAACCACTTTTGCACTTGTATTAGTGTGGAAAAAACACTTTTTGCACTTGTGATAGTGTTGAAAAACCACTTTTCGCACTTGTGTTAGTGTTGAAAAAACACTTTTCGCACTTGTGTTGGTGCAGAAAACCACTTTTGCACTTGTATTAGTGTGGAAAAAACACTTTTCGCACTTGTGTTAGTGTTGAAAAACCACTTTTTGCATTTGCGTTAGTGTTGAAAAACCACTTTTCGCACTTGTGTTGGTGCAGGAAACCACTTTTGCACTTGTATTAGTGTGGAAAAAACACTTTTCGCTCTTGTGTTTGTGTTGAAAAACCACTTTTCGCACTTGTGTTAGTGTTGAAAAACCACTTTTCGCACTTGTGTTGGTGCAGGAAACCACTTTTGCACGTGTATTAGTGTGGAAAAAACACTTTTCGCTCTTGTGTTTGTGTTGAAAAACCACTTTTCGCACTTGTGTTAGTGTTGAAAAACCACTTTTCGCACTTGTGTTGGTGCAGGAAACCACTTTTGCACTTGTATTAGTGTGGAAAAACCACTTTTTGCACTTGTGATAGTGTTGAAAAACCACTTTTCGCACTTGTGTTAGTGTTGAAAAACCACTTTTCGCACTTGTGTTAGTGTTGAAAAACCACTTTTCACACTTGTGTTGGTGCAGGAAACCACTTTTGCACTTGTATTAGTGTGGAAAAAACACTTTTCGCACTTGTGTTTGTGTTGAAAAACCACTTTTCGCACTTGTGTTAGTGTTGAAAAACCACTTTTCGCACTTGTGTTGGTGCAGGAAACCACTTTTGCACTTGTATTAGTGTGGAAAAAACACTTTTTGCACTTGTGATAGTGTTGAAAAACCACTTTTCGTGCTTGTGTTAGTGTTGAAAAAACACTTTTCGCACTTGTGTTGGTGCAGAAAACCACTTTTGCACTTGTATTAGTGTGGAAAAAACACTTTTCGCACTTGTGTTAGTGTTGAAAAACCACTTTTTGCATTTGCGTTAGTGTTGAAAAACCACTTTTCGCACTTGTGTTGGTGCAGGAAACCACTTTTGCACTTGTATTAGTGTGGAAAAAGCACTTTTCGCACTTGTGTTAGTGTTGAAAAACCACTTTTCGCACTTGTGTTAGTGTTGAAAACCACTTTTCGCACTTGTGTTAGTGTTGAAAAACCACTTTTCACACTTGTGTTGGTGCAGGAAACCACTTTTGCACTTGTATTAGTGTGGAAAAAACACTTTTTGCACTTGTGATAGTGTTGAAAAACCACTTTTCGCACTTGTGTTAGTGTTGAAAAACCACTTTTCGCACTTGTGTTGGTGCAGGAAACCACTTTTGCACTTGTATTAGTGTGGAAAAAAAAACACTTTTTGCAATTGTGATAGTGTTGAAAAACCACTTTTCGCACTTGTGTTAGTGTTGAAAAACCACTTTTCGCACTTGTGTTGGTGCAGGAAACCACTTTTGCACTTGTGTTAATGTGGAAAAAACACTTTTTGCACTTGTGATAGTGTTGAAAAACCACTTTTCGCACTTGTGTTAGTGTTGAAAAACCACTTTTCACACTTGTGTTAGTGTTGAAAAACCACTTTTCGCACTTGTGTTGGTGCAGGAAACCACTTTTGCACGTGTATTAGTGTGGAAAAAACACTTTTCGCTCTTGTGTTTGTGTTGAAAAACCACTTTTCGCACTTGTGTTAGTGTTGAAAAACCACTTTTCGCACTTGTGTTGGTGCAGGAAACCACTTTTGCACTTGTATTAGTGTGGAAAAAACACTTTTTGCACTTGTGATAGTGTTGAAAAACAACTTTTCGCACTTGTGTTAGTGTTGAAAAACCACTTTTCGCACTTGTGTTAGTGTTGAAAAACCACTTTTCGCACTTGTGTTGGTGCAGGAAACCACTTTTGCACTTGTATTAGTGTGGAAAAAACACTTTTTGCACTTGTGATAGTGTTGAAAAACCACTTTTGACACTTGTGTTAGTGTTGAAAAACCACTTTTCGCACTTGTGTTGGTGCAGGGAACCACTTTTGCACTTGTATTAGTGTGGAAGAAACACTTTTTGCACTTGTGATAGTGTTGAAAAACCACTTTTCGCACTTGTGTTAGTGTTGAAAAACCACTTTTCGCACTTGTGTTAGTGTTGAAAAACCACTTTTCACACTTGTGTTGGTGCAGGAAACCACTTTTGCACTTGTATTAGTGTGGAAAAAACACTTTTTGCACTTGTGATAGTGTTGAAAAACCACTTTTCGCACTTGTGTTAGTGTTGAAAAAACACTTTTCGCACTTGTGTTGGTGCAGAAAACCACTTTTGCACTTGTATTAGTGTGGAAAAAACACTTTTTGCACTTGTGATAGTGTTGAAAAACCACTTTTCGCACTTGTGTTAGTGTTGAAAAACCACTTTTCACACTTGTGTTGGTGCAGGAAACCACTTTTGCACTTGTATTAGTGTGGAAAAAACACTTTTTGCACTTGTGATAGTGTTGAAAAACCACTTTTCGCACTTGTGTTAGTGTTGAAAAACCACTTTTCGCACTTGTGTTAGTGTTGAAAAAACACTTTTCGCACTTGTGTTGGTGCAGAAAACCACTTTTGCACTTGTATTAGTGTGGAAAAAACACTTTTTGCACTTGTGATAGTGTTGAAAAACCACTTTTCACACTTGTGTTAGTGTTGAAAAACCACTTTTCGCACTTGTGTTGGTGCAGGAAACCACTTTTGCACTTGTATTAGTGTGGAAAAAACACTTTTTGCACTTGTGATAGTGTTGAAAAACCACTTTTTGCACTTGTGATAGTGTTGAAAAACCACTTTTCGCACTTGTGTTAGTGTTGAAAAAACACTTTTCGCACTTGTGTTGGTGCAGAAAACCACTTTTGCACTTGTATTAGTGTGGAAAAAACACTTTTTGCACTTGTGATAGTGTTGAAAAACCACTTTTCGCACTTACGTTGGGTTGAAAAACCACTTTTCGCACTTGTGTTAGTGTTGAAAAACCACTTTTCGCACTTGTGTTGGTGCAGGAAACCACTTTTGCATTTGTATTAGTGTGGAAAAACCACTTTTTGCACTTGTGATAGTGTTGAAAAACCACTTTTCGCACTTGTGTTAGTGTTGAAAAACCACTTTTTGCACTTGTGTTAGTGTTGAAAAACCACTTTTCACACTTGTGTTGGTGCAGGAAACCACTTTTGCACTTGTATTAGTGTGGAAAAAACACTTTTCGCACTTGTGTTTGTGTTGAAAAACCACTTTTCGCACTTGTGTTAGTGTTGAAAAACCACTTTTCGCACTTGTGTTGGTGCAGGAAACCACTTTTGCACTTGTATTAGTGTGGAAAAAACACTTTTTGCACTTGTGATAGTGTTGAAAAACCACTTTTCGCACTTATGTTGGGTTGAAAAACCACTTTTCGCACTTGTGTTAGTGTTGAAAAACCACTTTTCGCACTTGTGTTGGTGCAGGAAACCACTTTTGCACTTGTATTAGTGTGGAAAAACCACTTTTTGCACTTGTGATAGTGTTGAAAAACCACTTTTCGCACTTGTGTTACTGTTGAAAAACCACTTTTCGCACTTGTGTTAGTGTTGAAAAACCACTTTTCGCACTTGTGTTGGTGCAGGAAACCACTTTTGCACTTGTATTAGTGTGGAAAAAACACTTTTCGCTCTTGTGTTTGTGTTGAAAAACCACTTTTCGCACTTGTGTTAGTGTTGAAAAACCACTTTTCGCACTTGTGTTGGTGCAGGAAACCACTTTTGCACTTGTATTAGTGTGGAAAAAACACTTTTTGCACTTGTGATAGTGTTGAAAAACAACTTTTCGCACTTGTGTTAGTGTTGAAAAACCACTTTTCGCACTTGTGTTAGTGTTGAAAAACCACTTTTCGCACTTGTGTTGGTGCAGGAAACCACTTTTGCACTTGTATTAGTGTGGAAAAAACACTTTTTGCACTTGTGATAGTGTTGAAAAACCACTTTTGACACTTGTGCTAGTGTTGAAAAACCACTTTTCGCAGTTGTGTTGGTGCAGGAAACCACTTTTGCACTTGTATTAGTGTGGAAGAAACACTTTTTGCACTTGTGATAGTGTTGAAAAACCACTTTTCGCACTTGTGTTAGTGTTGAAAAACCACTTTTCGCACTTGTGTTAGTGTTGAAAAACCACTTATCACACTTGTGTTGGTGCAGGAAACCACTTTTGCACTTGTATTAGTGTGGAAAAAACACTTTTTGCACTTGTGATAGTGTTGAAAAACCACTTTTCGCACTTGTGTTAGTGTTGAAAAAACACTTTTCGCACTTGTGTTGGTGCAGAAAACCACTTTTGCACTTGTATTAGTGTGGAAAAAACACTTTTCGCACTTGTGTTAGTGTTGAAAAACCACTTTTTGCATTTGCGTTAGTGTTGAAAAACCACTTTTCGCACTTGTGTTGGTGCAGGAAACCACTTTTGCACTTGTATTAGTGTGGAAAAAGCAATTTTCGCACTTGTGTTAGTGTTGAAAAACCACTTTTCGCACTTGTGTTAGTGTTGAAAACCACTTTTCGCACTTGTGTTAGTGTTGAAAAACCACTTTTCACACTTGTGTTGGTGCAGGAAACCACTTTTGCACTTGTATTAGTGTGGAAAAAACACTTTTTGCACTTGTGATAGTGTTGAAAAACCACTTTTCGCACTTGTGTTAGTGTTGAAAAACCACTTTTCGCACTTGTGTTGGTGCAGGAAACCACTTTTGCACTTGTGTTAATGTGGAAAAAACACTTTTTGCACTTGTGATAGTGTTGAAAAACCACTTTTCGCACTTGTGTTAGTGTTGAAAAACCACTTTTCGCACTTGTGTTGGTGCAGGAAACCACTTTTGCACGTGTATTAGTGTGGAAAAAACACTTTTCGCTCTTGTGTTTGTGTTGAAAAACCACTTTTCGCACTTGTGTTAGTGTTGAAAAACCACTTTTCGCACTTGTGTTGGTGCAGGAAACCACTTTTCCACTTGTATTAGTGTGGAAAAAACACTTTTTGCACTTGTGATAGTGTTGAAAAACAACTTTTCGCACTTGTGTTAGTGTTGAAAAACCACTTTTCGCACTTGTGTTAGTGTTGAAAAACCACTTTTCGCACTTGTGTTGGTGCAGGAAACCACTTTTGCACTTGTATTAGTGTGGAAAAAACACTTTTTGCACTTGTGATAGTGTTGAAAAACCACTTTTCGCACTTGTGTTAGTGTTGAAAAACCACTTTTCGCACTTGTGTTAGTGTTGAAAAACCACTTTTCGCACTTGTGTTAGTGTTGAAAAAACACTTTTCGCACTTGTGTTGGTGCAGAAAACCACTTTTGCACTTGTATTAGTGTGGAAAAAACACTTTTTTCACTTGTGATAGTGTTGAAAAACCACTTTTCGCACTTGTGTTAGTGTTGAAAAACCACTTTTCGCACTTGTGTTGGTGCAGGAAACCACTTTTGCACTTGTATTAGTGTGGAAAAAACACTTTTTGCACTTGTGATAGTGTTGAAAAACCACTTTTTGCACTTGTGATAGTGTTGAAAAACCACTTTTCGCACTTGTGTTAGTGTTGAAAAAACACTTTTCGCACTTGTGTTGGTGCAGAAAACCACTTTTGCACTTGTATTAGTGTGGAAAAAACACTTTTTGCACTTGTGATAGTGTTGAAAAACCACTTTTCGCACTTACGTTGGGTTGAAAAACCACTTTTCGCACTTGTGTTAGTGTTGAAAAACCACTTTTCGCACTTGTGTTGGTGCAGGAAACCACTTTTGCACTTGTATTAGTGTGGAAAAACCACTTTTTGCACTTGTGATAGTGTTGAAAAACCACTTTTCGCACTTGTGTTAGTGTTGAAAAACCACCTTTCGCACTTGTGTTAGTGTTGAAAAACCACTTTTCACACTTGTGTTGGTGCAGGAAACCACTTTTGCACTTGTATTAGTGTGGAAAAAACACTTTTCGCACTTGTGTTTGTGTTGAAAAACCACTTTTCGCACTTGTGTTAGTGTTGAAAAACCACTTTTCGCACTTGTGTTGGTGCAGGAAACCACTTTTGCACTTGTATTAGTGTGGAAAAAACACTTTTTGCACTTGTGATAGTGTTGAAAAACCACTTTTCGCACTTATGTTGGGTTGAAAAACCACTTTTCGCACTTGTGTTAGTGTTGAAAAACCACTTTTCGCACTTGTGTTGGTGCAGGAAACCACTTTTGCACTTGTATTAGTGTGGAAAAACCACTTTTTGCACTTGTGATAGTGTTGAAAAACCACTTTTCGCACTTGTGTTAGTGTTGAAAAACCACTTTTCGCACTTGTGTTAGTGTTGAAAAACCACTTTTCGCACTTGTGTTGGTGCAGGAAACCACTTTTGCACTTGTATTAGTGTGGAAAAAACACTTTTCTTACTTGTGTTAGTGTTGAAAAACCACTCTTCGCACTTGTGTTAGTGTTGAAAAACCACTTTTCGCACTTGTGTTAGTGTTGAAAAACCACTTTTCACACTTGTGTTGGTGCAGGAAACTACTTTTGCACTTGTATTAGTGTGGAAAAAACACTTTTGACACTTGTGTTAGTGTTGAAAAACCACTTTTCGCACTTGTGTTGGTGCAGGAAACCACTTTTGCACTTGTATTAGTGTGGAAGAAACACTTTTTGCACTTGTGATAGTGTTGAAAAACCACTTTTCGCACTTGTGTTAGTGTTGAAAAACCACTTTTCGCACTTGTGTTAGTGTTGAAAAACCACTTCTCACACTTGTGTTGGTGCAGGAAACCACTTTTGCACTTGTATTAGTGTGGAAAAAACACTTTTTGCACTTGTGATAGTGTTGAAAAACCACTTTTCGCGCTTGTGTTAGTGTTGAAAAAACACTTTTCGCACTTGTGTTGGTGCAGAAAACCACTTTTGCACTTGTATTAGTGTGGAAAAAACACTTTTCGCACTTGTGTTAGTGTTGAAAAACCACTTTTTGCATTTGCGTTAGTGTTGAAAAACCACTTTTCGCACTTGTGTTGGTGCAGGAAACCACTTTTGCACTTGTATTAGTGTGGAAAAAGCACTTTTCGCACTTGTGTTAGTGTTGAAAAACCACTTTTCGCACTTGTGTTAGTGTTGAAAACCACTTTTCGCACTTGTGTTAGTGTTGAAAAACCACTTTTCACACTTGTGTTGGTGCAGGAAACCACTTTTGCACTTGTATTAGTGTGGAAAAAACACTTTTTGCACTTGTGATAGTGTTGAAAAACCACTTTTCGCACTTGTGTTAGTGTTGAAAAAACACTTTTCGCACTTGTGTTGGTGCAGGAAACCACTTTTGCACTTGTATTAGTGTGGAAAAAAAAACACTTTTTGCAATTGTGATAGTGTTGAAAAACCACTTTTCGCACTTGTGTTAGTGTTGAAAAACCACTTTTCGCACTTGTGTTGGTGCAGGAAACCACTTTTGCACTTGTGTTAATGTGGAAAAAACACTTTTTGCACTTGTGATAGTGTTGAAAAACCACTTTTCGCACTTGTGTTAGTGTTGAAAAACCACTTTTCACACTTGTGTTAGTGTTGAAAAACCACTTTTCGCACTTGTGTTGGTGCAGGAAACCACTTTTGCACGTGTATTAGTGTGGAAAAAACACTTTTCGCTCTTGTGTTTGTGTTGAAAAACCACTTTTCGCACTTGTGTTAGTGTTGAAAAACCATTTTTCGCACTTGTGTTGGTGCAGGAAACCACTTTTGCACTTGTATTAGTGTGGAAAAAACACTTTTTGCACTTGTGATAGTGTTGAAAAACAACTTTTCGCACTTGTGTTAGTGTTGAAAACCACTTTTCGCACTTGTGTTAGTGTTGAAAAACCACTTTTCACACTTGTGTTGGTGCAGGAAACCACTTTTGCACTTGTATTAGTGTGGAAAAAACACTTTTTGCACTTGTGATAGTGTTGAAAAACCACTTTTCGCACTTGTGTTAGTGTTGAAAAACCACTTTTCACACTTGTGTTGGTGCAGGAAACCACTTTTGCACTTGTATTAGTGTGGAAAAAACACTTTTTGCACTTGTGATAGTGTTGAAAAACCACTTTTCGCACTTGTGTTAGTGTTGAAAAACCACTTTTCGCACTTGTGTTGGTGCAGGAAACCACTTTTGCACTTGTGTTAATGTGGAAAAAACACTTTTTGCACTTGTGATAGTGTTGAAAAACCACTTTTCGCACTTGTGTTAGTGTTGAAAAACCACTTTTCGCACTTGTGTTGGTGCAGGAAACCACTTTTGCACGTGTATTAGTGTGGAAAAAACACTTTTCGCTCTTGTGTTTGTGTTGAAAAACCACTTTTCGCACTTGTGTTAGTGTTGAAAAACCACTTTTCGCACTTGTGTTGGTGCAGGAAACCACTTTTCCACTTGTATTAGTGTGGAAAAAACACTTTTTGCACTTGTGATAGTGTTGAAAAACAACTTTTCGCACTTGTGTTAGTGTTGAAAAACCACTTTTCGCACTTGTGTTAGTGTTGAAAAACCACTTTTCGCACTTGTGTTGGTGCAGGAAACCACTTTTGCACTTGTATTAGTGTGGAAAAAACACTTTTTGCACTTGTGATAGTGTTGAAAAACCACTTTTCGCACTTGTGTTAGTGTTGAAAAACCACTTTTCGCACTTGTGTTAGTGTTGAAAAACCACTTTTCGCACTTGTGTTAGTGTTGAAAAAACACTTTTCGCACTTGTGTTGGTGCAGAAAACCACTTTTGCACTTGTATTAGTGTGGAAAAAACACTTTTTTCACTTGTGATAGTGTTGAAAAACCACTTTTCGCACTTGTGTTAGTGTTGAAAAACCACTTTTCGCACTTGTGTTGGTGCAGGAAACCACTTTTGCACTTGTATTAGTGTGGAAAAAACACTTTTTGCACTTGTGATAGTGTTGAAAAACCACTTTTTGCACTTGTGATAGTGTTGAAAAACCACTTTTCGCACTTGTGTTAGTGTTGAAAAAACACTTTTCGCACTTGTGTTGGTGCAGAAAACCACTTTTGCACTTGTATTAGTGTGGAAAAAACACTTTTTGCACTTGTGATAGTGTTGAAAAACCACTTTTCGCACTTACGTTGGGTTGAAAAACCACTTTTCGCACTTGTGTTAGTGTTGAAAAACCACTTTTCGCACTTGTGTTGGTGCAGGAAACCACTTTTGCACTTGTATTAGTGTGGAAAAACCACTTTTTGCACTTGTGATAGTGTTGAAAAACCACTTTTCGCACTTGTGTTAGTGTTGAAAAACCACCTTTCGCACTTGTGTTAGTGTTGAAAAACCACTTTTCACACTTGTGTTGGTGCAGGAAACCACTTTTGCACTTGTATTAGTGTGGAAAAAACACTTTTCGCACTTGTGTTTGTGTTGAAAAACCACTTTTCGCACTTGTGTTAGTGTTGAAAAACCACTTTTCGCACTTGTGTTGGTGCAGGAAACCACTTTTGCACTTGTATTAGTGTGGAAAAAACACTTTTTGCACTTGTGATAGTGTTGAAAAACCACTTTTCGCACTTATGTTGGGTTGAAAAACCACTTTTCGCACTTGTGTTAGTGTTGAAAAACCACTTTTCGCACTTGTGTTGGTGCAGGAAACCACTTTTGCACTTGTATTAGTGTGGAAAAACCACTTTTTGCACTTGTGATAGTGTTGAAAAACCACTTTTCGCACTTGTGTTAGTGTTGAAAAACCACTTTTCGCACTTGTGTTAGTGTTGAAAAACCACTTTTCGCACTTGTGTTGGTGCAGGAAACCACTTTTGCACTTGTATTAGTGTGGAAAAAACACTTTTCTTACTTGTGTTAGTGTTGAAAAACCACTCTTCGCACTTGTGTTAGTGTTGAAAAACCACTTTTCGCACTTGTGTTAGTGTTGAAAAACCACTTTTCACACTTGTGTTGGTGCAGGAAACTACTTTTGCACTTGTATTAGTGTGGAAAAAACACTTTTGACACTTGTGTTAGTGTTGAAAAACCACTTTTCGCACTTGTGTTGGTGCAGGAAACCACTTTTGCACTTGTATTAGTGTGGAAGAAACACTTTTTGCACTTGTGATAGTGTTGAAAAACCACTTTTCGCACTTGTGTTAGTGTTGAAAAACCACTTTTCGCACTTGTGTTAGTGTTGAAAAACCACTTCTCACACTTGTGTTGGTGCAGGAAACCACTTTTGCACTTGTATTAGTGTGGAAAAAACACTTTTTGCACTTGTGATAGTGTTGAAAAACCACTTTTCGCGCTTGTGTTAGTGTTGAAAAAACACTTTTCGCACTTGTGTTGGTGCAGAAAACCACTTTTGCACTTGTATTAGTGTGGAAAAAACACTTTTCGCACTTGTGTTAGTGTTGAAAAACCACTTTTTGCATTTGCGTTAGTGTTGAAAAACCACTTTTCGCACTTGTGTTGGTGCAGGAAACCACTTTTGCACTTGTATTAGTGTGGAAAAAGCACTTTTCGCACTTGTGTTAGTGTTGAAAAACCACTTTTCGCACTTGTGTTAGTGTTGAAAACCACTTTTCGCACTTGTGTTAGTGTTGAAAAACCACTTTTCACACTTGTGTTGGTGCAGGAAACCACTTTTGCACTTGTATTAGTGTGGAAAAAACACTTTTTGCACTTGTGATAGTGTTGAAAAACCACTTTTCGCACTTGTGTTAGTGTTGAAAAAACACTTTTCGCACTTGTGTTGGTGCAGGAAACCACTTTTGCACTTGTATTAGTGTGGAAAAAAAAACACTTTTTGCAATTGTGATAGTGTTGAAAAACCACTTTTCGCACTTGTGTTAGTGTTGAAAAACCACTTTTCGCACTTGTGTTGGTGCAGGAAACCACTTTTGCACTTGTGTTAATGTGGAAAAAACACTTTTTGCACTTGTGATAGTGTTGAAAAACCACTTTTCGCACTTGTGTTAGTGTTGAAAAACCACTTTTCACACTTGTGTTAGTGTTGAAAAACCACTTTTCGCACTTGTGTTGGTGCAGGAAACCACTTTTGCACACGTGTATTAGTGTGGAAAAAACACTTTTCGCTCTTGTGTTTGTGTTGAAAACCACTTTTCGCACTTGTGTTAGTGTTGAAAAACCATTTTTCGCACTTGTGTTGGTGCAGGAAACCACTTTTGCACTTGTATTAGTGTGGAAAAAACACTTTTTGCACTTGTGATAGTGTTGAAAAACAACTTTTCGCACTTGTGTTAGTGTTGAAAAACCACTTTTCGCACTTGTGTTAGTGTTGAAAAACCACTTTTCGCACTTGTGTTGGTGCAGGAAACCACTTTTGCACTTGTATTAGTGTGGAAAAAACACTTTTTGCACTTGTGATAGTGTTGAAAAACCACTTTTGACACTTGTGTTAGTGTTGAAAAACCACTTTTCGCACTTGTGTTGGTGCAGGAAACCACTTTTGCACTTGTATTAGTGTGGAAGAAACACTTTTTGCACTTGTGATAGTGTTGAAAAACCACTTTTCGCACTTGTGTTAGTGTTGAAAAACCACTTTTCGCACTTGTGTTAGTGTTGAAAAACCACTTTTCACACTTGTGTTGGTGCAGGAAACCACTTTTGCACTTGTATTAGTGTGGAAAAAACACTTTTTGCACTTGTGATAGTGTTGAAAAACCACTTTTCGCACTTGGTTAGTGTTGAAAAAACACTTTTCGCACTTGTGTTGGTGCAGAAAACCACTTTTGCACTTGTATTAGTGTGGAAAAAACACTTTTTGCACTTGTGATAGTGTTGAAAAACCACTTTTCGCACTTGTGTTAGTGTTGAAAAACCACTTTTCGCACTTGTGTTAGTGTTGAAAAACCACTTTTCACACTTGTGTTGGTGCAGGAAACCACTTTTGCACTTGTATTAGTGTGGAAAAAACACTTTTCGCACTTGTGTTTGTGTTGAAAAACCACTTTTCGCACTTGTGTTAGTGTTGAAAAACCACTTTTCGCACTTGTGTTGGTGCAGGAAACCACTTTTGCACTTGTATTAGTGTGGAAAAAACACTTTTTGCACTTGTGATAGTGTTGAAAAACCACTTTTCGCACTTATGTTGGGTTGAAAAACCACTTTTCGCACTTGTGTTAGTGTTGAAAAACCACTTTTCGCACTTGTGTTGGTGCAGGAAACCACTTTTGCACTTGTATTAGTGTGGAAAAACCACTTTTTGCACTTGTGATAGTGTTGAAAAACCACTTTTCGCACTTGTGTTAGTGTTGAAAAACCACTTTTCGCACTTGTGTTAGTGTTGAAAAACCACTTTTCGCACTTGTGTTGGTGCAGGAAACCACTTTTGCACTTGTATTAGTGTGGAAAAAACACTTTTCTTACTTGTGTTAGTGTTGAAAAACCACTCTTCGCACTTGTGTTAGTGTTGAAAAACCACTTTTTGCACTTGTGATAGTGTTGAAAAACCACTTTTCGCACTTGTGTTAGTGTTGAAAAACCACTTTTCGCACTTGTGTTGGTGCAGGAAACCACTTTTGCACTTGTGTTAATGTGGAAAAAACACTTTTTGCACTTGTGATAGTGTTGAAAAACCACTTTTCGCACTTGTGTTAGTGTTGAAAAACCACTTTTCGCACTTGTGTTGGTGCAGGAAACCACTTTTGCACGTGTATTAGTGTGGAAAAAACACTTTTCGCTCTTGTGTTTGTGTTGAAAAACCACTTTTCGCACTTGTGTTAGTGTTGAAAAACCACTTTTCGCACTTGTGTTGGTGCAGGAAACCACTTTTCCACTTGTATTAGTGTGGAAAAAACACTTTTTGCACTTGTGATAGTGTTGAAAAACAACTTTTCGCACTTGTGTTAGTGTTGAAAAACCACTTTTCGCACTTGTGTTAGTGTTGAAAAACCACTTTTCGCACTTGTGTTGGTGCAGGAAACCACTTTTGCACTTGTATTAGTGTGGAAAAAACACTTTTTGCACTTGTGATAGTGTTGAAAAACCACTTTTCGCACTTGTGTTAGTGTTGAAAAACCACTTTTCGCACTTGTGTTAGTGTTGAAAAACCACTTTTCGCACTTGTGTTAGTGTTGAAAAAACACTTTTCGCACTTGTGTTGGTGCAGAAAACCACTTTTGCACTTGTATTAGTGTGGAAAAAACACTTTTTTCACTTGTGATAGTGTTGAAAAACCACTTTTCGCACTTGTGTTAGTGTTGAAAAACCACTTTTCGCACTTGTGTTGGTGCAGGAAACCACTTTTGCACTTGTATTAGTGTGGAAAAAACACTTTTTGCACTTGTGATAGTGTTGAAAAACCACTTTTTGCACTTTTGATAGTGTTGAAAAACCACTTTTCGCACTTGTGTTAGTGTTGAAAAAACACTTTTCGCACTTGTGTTGGTGCAGAAAACCACTTTTGCACTTGTATTAGTGTGGAAAAAACACTTTTTGCACTTGTGATAGTGTTGAAAAACCACTTTTCGCACTTACGTTGGGTTGAAAAACCACTTTTCGCACTTGTGTTAGTGTTGAAAAACCACTTTTCGCACTTGTGTTGGTGCAGGAAACCACTTTTGCACTTGTATTAGTGTGGAAAAACCACTTTTTGCACTTGTGATAGTGTTGAAAAACCACTTTTCGCACTTGTGTTAGTGTTGAAAAACCACCTTTCGCACTTGTGTTAGTGTTGAAAAACCACTTTTCACACTTGTGTTGGTGCAGGAAACCACTTTTGCACTTGTATTAGTGTGGAAAAAACACTTTTCGCACTTGTGTTTGTGTTGAAAAACCACTTTTCGCACTTGTGTTAGTGTTGAAAAACCACTTTTCGCACTTGTGTTGGTGCAGGAAACCACTTTTGCACTTGTATTAGTGTGGAAAAAACACTTTTTGCACTTGTGATAGTGTTGAAAAACCACTTTTCGCACTTATGTTGGGTTGAAAAACCACTTTTCGCACTTGTGTTAGTGTTGAAAAACCACTTTTCGCACTTGTGTTGGTGCAGGAAACCACTTTTGCACTTGTATTAGTGTGGAAAAACCACTTTTTGCACTTGTGATAGTGTTGAAAAACCACTTTTCGCACTTGTGTTAGTGTTGAAAAACCACTTTTCGCACTTGTGTTAGTGTTGAAAAACCACTTTTCGCACTTGTGTTGGTGCAGGAAACCACTTTTGCACTTGTATTAGTGTGGAAAAAACACTTTTCTTACTTGTGTTAGTGTTGAAAAACCACTCTTCGCACTTGTGTTAGTGTTGAAAAACCACTTTTCGCACTTGTGTTAGTGTTGAAAAACCACTTTTCACACTTGTGTTGGTGCAGGAAACTACTTTTGCACTTGTATTAGTGTGGAAAAAACACTTTTGACACTTGTGTTAGTGTTGAAAAACCACTTTTCGCACTTGTGTTGGTGCAGGAAACCACTTTTGCACTTGTATTAGTGTGGAAGAAACACTTTTTGCACTTGTGATAGTGTTGAAAAACCACTTTTCGCACTTGTGTTAGTGTTGAAAAACCACTTTTCGCACTTGTGTTAGTGTTGAAAAACCACTTCTCACACTTGTGTTGGTGCAGGAAACCACTTTTGCACTTGTATTAGTGTGGAAAAAACACTTTTTGCACTTGTGATAGTGTTGAAAAACCACTTTTCGCGCTTGTGTTAGTGTTGAAAAAACACTTTTCGCACTTGTGTTGGTGCAGAAAACCACTTTTGCACTTGTATTAGTGTGGAAAAAACACTTTTCGCACTTGTGTTAGTGTTGAAAAACCACTTTTTGCATTTGCGTTAGTGTTGAAAAACCACTTTTCGCACTTGTGTTGGTGCAGGAAACCACTTTTGCACTTGTATTAGTGTGGAAAAAGCACTTTTCGCACTTGTGTTAGTGTTGAAAAACCACTTTTCGCACTTGTGTTAGTGTTGAAAACCACTTTTCGCACTTGTGTTAGTGTTGAAAAACCACTTTTCACACTTGTGTTGGTGCAGGAAACCACTTTTGCACTTGTATTAGTGTGGAAAAAACACTTTTTGCACTTGTGATAGTGTTGAAAAACCACTTTTCGCACTTGTGTTAGTGTTGAAAAAACACTTTTCGCACTTGTGTTGGTGCAGGAAACCACTTTTGCACTTGTATTAGTGTGGAAAAAAAAACACTTTTTGCAATTGTGATAGTGTTGAAAAACCACTTTTCGCACTTGTGTTAGTGTTGAAAAACCACTTTTCGCACTTGTGTTGGTGCAGGAAACCACTTTTGCACTTGTGTTAATGTGGAAAAAACACTTTTTGCACTTGTGATAGTGTTGAAAAACCACTTTTCGCACTTGTGTTAGTGTTGAAAAACCACTTTTCACACTTGTGTTAGTGTTGAAAAACCACTTTTCGCACTTGTGTTGGTGCAGGAAACCACTTTTGCACGTGTATTAGTGTGGAAAAAACACTTTTCGCTCTTGTGTTTGTGTTGAAAAACCACTTTTCGCACTTGTGTTAGTGTTGAAAAACCATTTTTCGCACTTGTGTTGGTGCAGGAAACCACTTTTGCACTTGTATTAGTGTGGAAAAAACACTTTTTGCACTTGTGATAGTGTTGAAAAACCACTTTTCGCACTTGTGTTAGTGTTGAAAAACCACTTTTCGCACTTGTGTTAGTGTTGAAAAACCACTTTTCACACTTGTGTTGGTGCAGGAAACCACTTTTGCACTTGTATTAGTGTGGAAAAAACACTTTTTGCACTTGTGATAGTGTTGAAAAACCACTTTTCGCACTTGTGTTAGTGTTGAAAAAACACTTTTCGCACTTGTGTTGGTGCAGAAAACCACTTTTGCACTTGTATTAGTGTGGAAAAAACACTTTTTGCACTTGTGATAGTGTTGAAAAACCACTTTTCGCACTTGTGTTAGTGTTGAAAAACCACTTTTCGCACTTGTGTTAGTGTTGAAAAACCACTTTTCACACTTGTGTTGGTGCAGGAAACCACTTTTGCACTTGTATTAGTGTGGAAAAAACACTTTTCGCACTTGTGTTTGTGTTGAAAAACCACTTTTCGCACTTGTGTTAGTGTTGAAAAACCACTTTTCGCACTTGTGTTGGTGCAGGAAACCACTTTTGCACTTGTATTAGTGTGGAAAAAACACTTTTTGCACTTGTGATAGTGTTGAAAAACCACTTTTCGCACTTATGTTGGGTTGAAAAACCACTTTTCGCACTTGTGTTAGTGTTGAAAAACCACTTTTCGCACTTGTGTTGGTGCAGGAAACCACTTTTGCACTTGTATTAGTGTGGAAAAACCACTTTTTGCACTTGTGATAGTGTTGAAAAACCACTTTTCGCACTTGTGTTAGTGTTGAAAAACCACTTTTCGCACTTGTGTTAGTGTTGAAAAACCACTTTTCGCACTTGTGTTGGTGCAGGAAACCACTTTTGCACTTGTATTAGTGTGGAAAAAACACTTTTCTTACTTGTGTTAGTGTTGAAAAACCACTCTTCGCACTTGTGTTAGTGTTGAAAAACCACTTTTCGCACTTGTGTTAGTGTTGAAAAACCACTTTTCACACTTGTGTTGGTGTTGAAAAACCACTTTTCGCACTTGTGTTGGTGCAGGAAACCACTTTTGCACTTGTATTAGTGTGGAAGAAACACTTTTTGCACTTGTGATAGTGTTGAAAAACCACTTTTCGCACTTGTGTTAGTGTTGAAAAACCACTTTTCGCACTTGTGTTAGTGTTGAAAAACCACTTCTCACACTTGTGTTGGTGCAGGAAACCACTTTTGCACTTGTATTAGTGTGGAAAAACCACTTTTTGCACTTGTGATAGTGTTGAAAAACCACTTTTCGCACTTGTGTTAGTGTTGAAAAAACACTTTTGGCACTTGTGTTGGTGCAGAAAACCACTTTTGCACTTGTATTAGTGTGGAAAAAACACTTTTCGCACTTGTGTTAGTGTTGAAAAACCACTTTTTGCATTTGCGTTAGTGTTGAAAAACCACTTTTCGCACTTGTGTTGGTGCAGGAAACCACTTTTGCACTTGTATTAGTGTGGAAAAAGCACTTTTCGCACTTGTGTTAGTGTTGAAAAACCACTTTTCGCACTTGTGTTAGTGTTGAAAACCACTTTTCGCACTTGTGTTAGTGTTGAAAAACCACTTTTCACACTTGTGTTGGTGCAGGAAACCACTTTTGCACTTGTATTAGTGTGGAAAAAAAACACTTTTTGCAATTGTGATAGTGTTGAAAAACCACTTTTCGCACTTGTGTTAGTGTTGAAAAACCACTTTTCGCACTTGTGTTGGTGCAGGAAACCACTTTTGCACTTGTGTTAATGTGGAAAAAACACTTTTTGCACTTGTGATAGTGATGAAAAACCACTTTTCGCACTTGTGTTAGTGTTGAAAAACCACTTTTCGCACTTGTGTTAGTGTTGAAAAACCACTTTTCGCACTTGTGTTGGTGCAGGAAACCACTTTTGCACGTGTATTAGTGTGGAAAAAACACTTTTCGCTCTTGTGTTTGTGTTGAAAAACCACTTTTCGCACTTGTGTTAGTGTTGAAAAACCACTTTTCGCACTTGTGTTGGTGCAGTAAACCACTTTTGCACTTGTATTAGTGTGGAAAAAACACTTTTTGCACTTGTGATAGTGTTGAAAAACAACTTTTCGCACTTGTGTTAGTGTTGAAAAACCACTTTTCGCACTTGTGTTAGTGTTGAAAAACCACTTTTCGCACTTGTGTTGGTGCAGGAAACCACTTTTGCACTTGTATTAGTGTGGAAAAAACACTTTTTGCACTTGTGATAGTGTTGAAAAACCACTTTTGACACTTGTGTTAGTGTTGAAAAACCACTTTTCGCACTTGTGTTGGTGCAGGAAACCACTTTTGCACTTGTATTAGTGTGGAAGAAACACTTTTTGCACTTGTGATAGTGTTGAAAAACCACTTTTCGCACTTGTGTTAGTGTTGAAAAACCACTTTTCGCACTTGTGTTAGTGTTGAAAAACCACTTTTCACACTTGTGTTGGTGCAGGAAACCACTTTTGCACTTGTATTAGTGTGGAAAAAACACTTTTTGCACTTGTGATAGTGTTGAAAAACCACTTTTCGCACTTGTGTTAGTGTTGAAAAAACACTTTTCGCACTTGTGTTGGTGCAGAAAACCACTTTTGCACTTGTATTAGTGTGGAAAAAACACTTTTCGCACTTGTGTTAGTGTTGAAAAACCACTTTTTGCATTTGCGTTAGTGTTGAAAAACCACTTTTCGCACTTGTGTTGGTGCAGGAAACCACTTTTGCACTTGTATTAGTGTGGAAAAAACACTTTTCGCTCTTGTGTTTGTGTTGAAAAACCACTTTTCGCACTTGTGTTAGTGTTGAAAAACCACTTTTCGCACTTGTGTTGGTGCAGGAAACCACTTTTGCACGTGTATTAGTGTGGAAAAAACACTTTTCGCTCTTGTGTTTGTGTTGAAAAACCACTTTTCGCACTTGTGTTAGTGTTGAAAAACCACTTTTCGCACTTGTGTTGGTGCAGGAAACCACTTTTGCACTTGTATTAGTGTGGAAAAACCACTTTTTGCACTTGTGATAGTGTTGAAAAACCACTTTTCGCACTTGTGTTAGTGTTGAAAAACCACTTTTCGCACTTGTGTTAGTGTTGAAAAACCACTTTTCACACTTGTGTTGGTGCAGGAAACCACTTTTGCACTTGTATTAGTGTGGAAAAAACACTTTTCGCACTTGTGTTTGTGTTGAAAAACCACTTTTCGCACTTGTGTTAGTGTTGAAAAACCACTTTTCGCACTTGTGTTGGTGCAGGAAACCACTTTTGCACTTGTATTAGTGTGGAAAAAACACTTTTTGCACTTGTGATAGTGTTGAAAAACCACTTTTCGCACTTATGTTGGGTTGAAAAACCACTTTTCGCACTTGTGTTAGTGTTGAAAAACCACTTTTCGCACTTGTGTTGGTGCAGGAAACCACTTTTGCATTTGTATTAGTGTGGAAAAACCACTTTTTGCACTTGTGATAGTGTTGAAAAACCACTTTTCGCACTTGTGTTAGTGTTGAAAAACCACTTTTCGCACTTGTGTTAGTGTTGAAAAACCACTTTTCGCACTTGTGTTGGTGCAGGAAACCACTTTTGCACTTGTATTAGTGTGGAAAAAACACTTTTCTTACTTGTGTTAGTGTTGAAAAACCACTCTTCGCACTTGTGTTAGTGTTGAAAAACCACTTTTCGCACTTGTGTTAGTGTTGAAAAACCACTTTTCACACTTGTGTTGGTGCAGGAAACTACTTTTGCACTTGTATTAGTGTGGAAAAAACACTTTTTGCACTTGTGATAGTGTTGAAAAACCACTTTTGACACTTGTGTTAGTGTTGAAAAACCACTTTTCGCACTTGTGTTGGTGCAGGAAACCACTTTTGCACTTGTATTAGTGTGGAAGAAACACTTTTTGCACTTGTGATAGTGTTGAAAAACCACTTTTCGCACTTGTGTTAGTGTTGAAAAACCACTTTTCGCACTTGTGTTAGTGTTGAAAAACCACTTCTCACACTTGTGTTGGTGCAGGAAACCACTTTTGCACTTGTATTAGTGTGGAAAAAACACTTTTTGCACTTGTGATAGTGTTGAAAAACCACTTTTCGTGCTTGTGTTAGTGTTGAAAAAACACTTTTCGCACTTGTGTTGGTGCAGAAAACCACTTTTGCACTTGTATTAGTGTGGAAAAAACACTTTTCGCACTTGTGTTAGTGTTGAAAAACCACTTTTTGCATTTGCGTTAGTGTTGAAAAACCACTTTTCGCACTTGTGTTGGTGCAGGAAACCACTTTTGCACTTGTATTAGTGTGGAAAAAGCACTTTTCGCACTTGTGTTAGTGTTGAAAAACCACTTTTCGCACTTGTGTTAGTGTTGAAAACCACTTTTCGCACTTGTGTTAGTGTTGAAAAACCACTTTTCACACTTGTGTTGGTGCAGGAAACCACTTTTGCACTTGTATTAGTGTGGAAAAAACACTTTTTGCACTTGTGATAGTGTTGAAAAACCACTTTTCGCACTTGTGTTAGTGTTGAAAAACCACTTTTCGCACTTGTGTTGGTGCAGGAAACCACTTTTGCACTTGTATTAGTGTGGAAAAAAAAACACTTTTTGCAATTGTGATAGTGTTGAAAAACCACTTTTCGCACTTGTGTTAGTGTTGAAAAACCACTTTTCGCACTTGTGTTGGTGCAGGAAACCACTTTTGCACTTGTGTTAATGTGGAAAAAACACTTTTTGCACTTGTGATAGTGTTGAAAAACCACTTTTCGCACTTGTGTTAGTGTTGAAAAACCACTTTTCACACTTGTGTTAGTGTTGAAAAACCACTTTTCGCACTTGTGTTGGTGCAGGAAACCACTTTTGCACGTGTATTAGTGTGGAAAAAACACTTTTCGCTCTTGTGTTTGTGTTGAAAAACCACTTTTCGCACTTGTGTTAGTGTTGAAAAACCACTTTTCGCACTTGTGTTGGTGCAGGAAACCACTTTTGCACTTGTATTAGTGTGGAAAAAACACTTTTTGCACTTGTGATAGTGTTGAAAAACAACTTTTCGCACTTGTGTTAGTGTTGAAAAACCACTTTTCGCACTTGTGTTAGTGTTGAAAAACCACTTTTCGCACTTGTGTTGGTGCAGGAAACCACTTTTGCACTTGTATTAGTGTGGAAAAAACACTTTTTGCACTTGTGATAGTGTTGAAAAACCACTTTTGACACTTGTGTTAGTGTTGAAAAACCACTTTTCGCACTTGTGTTGGTGCAGGAAACCACTTTTGCACTTGTATTAGTGTGGAAGAAACACTTTTTGCACTTGTGATAGTGTTGAAAAACCACTTTTCGCACTTGTGTTAGTGTTGAAAAACCACTTTTCGCACTTGTGTTAGTGTTGAAAAACCACTTTTCACACTTGTGTTGGTGCAGGAAACCACTTTTGCACTTGTATTAGTGTGGAAAAAACACTTTTTGCACTTGTGATAGTGTTGAAAAACCACTTTTCGCACTTGTGTTAGTGTTGAAAAAACACTTTTCGCACTTGTGTTGGTGCAGAAAACCACTTTTGCACTTGTATTAGTGTGGAAAAAACACTTTTTGCACTTGTGATAGTGTTGAAAAACCACTTTTCGCACTTGTGTTAGTGTTGAAAAACCACTTTTCGCACTTGTGTTAGTGTTGAAAAACCACTTTTCACACTTGTGTTGGTGCAGGAAACCACTTTTGCACTTGTATTAGTGTGGAAAAAACACTTTTCGCACTTGTGTTTGTGTTGAAAAACCACTTTTCGCACTTGTGTTAGTGTTGAAAAACCACTTTTCGCACTTGTGTTGGTGCAGGAAACCACTTTTGCACTTGTATTAGTGTGGAAAAAACACTTTTTGCACTTGTGATAGTGTTGAAAAACCACTTTTCGCACTTATGTTGGGTTGAAAAACCACTTTTCGCACTTGTGTTAGTGTTGAAAAACCACTTTTCGCACTTGTGTTGGTGCAGGAAACCACTTTTGCACTTGTATTAGTGTGGAAAAACCACTTTTTGCACTTGTGATAGTGTTGAAAAACCACTTTTCGCACTTGTGTTAGTGTTGAAAAACCACTTTTCGCACTTGTGTTAGTGTTGAAAAACCACTTTTCGCACTTGTGTTGGTGCAGGAAACCACTTTTGCACTTGTATTAGTGTGGAAAAAACACTTTTCTTACTTGTGTTAGTGTTGAAAAACCACTCTTCGCACTTGTGTTAGTGTTGAAAAACCACTTTTCGCACTTGTGTTAGTGCTGAAAAACCACTTTTCACACTTGTGTTGGTGCAGGAAACTACTTTTGCACTTGTATTAGTGTGGAAAAAACACTTTTTGCACTTGTGATAGTGTTGAAAAACCACTTTTGACACTTGTGTTAGTGTTGAAAAACCACTTTTCGCACTTGTGTTGGTGCAGGAAACCACTTTTGCACTTGTATTAGTGTGGAAGAAACACTTTTTGCACTTGTGATAGTGTTGAAAAACCACTTTTCGCACTTGTGTTAGTGTTGAAAAACCACTTTTCGCACTTGTGTTAGTGTTGAAAAACCACTTCTCACACTTGTGTTGGTGCAGGAAACCACTTTTGCACTTGTATTAGTGTGGAAAAAACACTTTTTGCACTTGTGATAGTGTTGAAAAACCACTTTTCGCACTTGTGTTAGTGTTGAAAAAACACTTTTGGCACTTGTGTTTGTGCAGAAAACCACTTTTGCACTTGTATTAGTGTGGAAAAAACACTTTTCGCACTTGTGTTAGTGTTGAAAAACCACTTTTTGCATTTGCGTTAGTGTTGAAAAACCACTTTTCGCACTTGTGTTGGTGCAGGAAACCACTTTTGCACTTGTATTAGTGTGGAAAAAGCACTTTTCGCACTTGTGTTAGTGTTGAAAAACCACTTTTCGCACTTGTGTTAGTGTTGAAAACCACTTTTCGCACTTGTGTTAGTGTTGAAAAACCACTTTTCACACTTGTGTTGGTGCAGGAAACCACTTTTGCACTTGTATTAGTGTGGAAAAAACACTTTTTGCACTTGTGATAGTGTTGAAAAACCACTTTTCGCACTTGTGTTAGTGTTGAAAAACCACTTTTCGCACTTGTGTTGGTGCAGGAAACCACTTTTGCACTTGTGTTAATGTGGAAAAAACACTTTTTGCACTTGTGATAGTGATGAAAAACCACTTTTCGCACTTGTGTTAGTGTTGAAAAACCACTTTTCGCACTTGTGTTAGTGTTGAAAAACCACTTTTCGCACTTGTGTTGGTGCAGGAAACCACTTTTGCACGTGTATTAGTGTGGAAAAAACACTTTTCGCTCTTGTGTTTGTGTTGAAAAACCACTTTTCGCACTTGTGTTAGTGTTGAAAAACCACTTTTCGCACTTGTGTTAGTGTTGAAAAAACACTTTTCGCTCTTGTGTTTGTGTTGAAAAACCACTTTTTGCACTTGTGATAGTGTTGAAAAACAACTTTTCGCACTTGTGTTAGTGTTGAAAAACCACTTTTCGCACTTGTGTTAGTGTTGAAAAACCACTTTTCGCACTTGTGTTAGTGTTGAAAAAACACTTTTCGCACTTGTGTTGGTGCAGAAAACCACATTTGCACTTGTGTTAGTGTTGAAAAAACACTTTTGGCACTTGTGTTTGTGCAGAAAACCACTTTTGCACTTGTATTAGTGTGGAAAAAACACTTTTCGCACTTGTGTTAGTGTTGAAAAACCACTTTTTGCATTTGCGTTAGTGTTGAAAAACCACTTTTCGCACTTGTGTTGGTGCAGGAAACCACTTTTGCACTTGTATTAGTGTGGAAAAAGCACTTTTCGCACTTGTGTTAGTGTTGAAAAACCACTTTTCGCACTTGTGTTAGTGTTGAAAACCACTTTTCGCACTTGTGTTAGTGTTGAAAAACCACTTTTCACACTTGTGTTGGTGCAGGAAACCACTTTTGCACTTGTATTAGTGTGGAAAAAACACTTTTTGCACTTGTGATAGTGTTGAAAAACCACTTTTCGCACTTGTGTTAGTGTTGAAAAACCACTTTTCGCACTTGTGTTGGTGCAGGAAACCACTTTTGCACTTGTGTTAATGTGGAAAAAACACTTTTTGCACTTGTGATAGTGATGAAAAACCACTTTTCGCACTTGTGTTAGTGTTGAAAAACCACTTTTCGCACTTGTGTTAGTGTTGAAAAACCACTTTTCGCACTTGTGTTGGTGCAGGAAACCACTTTTGCACGTGTATTAGTGTGGAAAAAACACTTTTCGCTCTTGTGTTTGTGTTGAAAAACCACTTTTCGCACTTGTGTTAGTGTTGAAAAACCACTTTTCGCACTTGTGTTGGTGCAGTAAACCACTTTTGCACTTGTATTAGTGTGGAAAAAACACTTTTTGCACTTGTGATAGTGTTGAAAAACCACTTTTCGCACTTGTGTTAGTGTTGAAAAACCACTTTTCGCACTTGTGTTAGTGTTGAAAAACCACTTTTCGCACTTGTGTTAGTGTTGAAAAAACACTTTTCGCACTTGTGTTGGTGCAGAAAACCACTTTTGCACTTGTATTAGTGTGGAAAAAACACTTTTTTCACTTGTGATAGTGTTGAAAAACCACTTTTCGCACTTGTGTTAGTGTTGAAAAACCACTTTTCGCACTTGTGTTGGTGCAGGAAACCACTTTTGCACTTGTATTAGTGTGGAAAAAACACTTTTTGCACTTGTGATAGTGTTGAAAAACCACTTTTTGCACTTGTGATAGTGTTGAAAAACCACTTTTCGCACTTGTGTTAGTGTTGAAAAAACACTTTTCGCACTTGTGTTGGTGCAGAAAACCACTTTTGCACTTGTATTAGTGTGGAAAAAACACTTTTTGCACTTGTGATAGTGTTGAAAAACCACTTTTCGCACTTACGTTGGGTTGAAAAACCACTTTTCGCACTTGTGTTAGTGTTGAAAAACCACTTTTCGCACTTGTGTTGGTGCAGGAAACCACTTTTGCACTTGTATTAGTGTGGAAAAACCACTTTTTGCACTTGTGATAGTGTTGAAAAACCACTTTTCGCACTTGTGTTAGTGTTGAAAAACCACCTTTCGCACTTGTGTTAGTGTTGAAAAACCACTTTTCACACTTGTGTTGGTGCAGGAAACCACTTTTGCACTTGTATTAGTGTGGAAAAAACACTTTTCGCACTTGTGTTTGTGTTGAAAAACCACTTTTCGCACTTGTGTTAGTGTTGAAAAACCACTTTTCGCACTTGTGTTGGTGCAGGAAACCACTTTTGCACTTGTATTAGTGTGGAAAAAACACTTTTTGCACTTGTGATAGTGTTGAAAAACCACTTTTCGCACTTATGTTGGGTTGAAAAACCACTTTTCGCACTTGTGTTAGTGTTGAAAAACCACTTTTCGCACTTGTGTTGGTGCAGGAAACCACTTTTGCACTTGTATTAGTGTGGAAAAACCACTTTTTGCACTTGTGATAGTGTTGAAAAACCACTTTTCGCACTTGTGTTAGTGTTGAAAAACCACTTTTCGCACTTGTGTTAGTGTTGAAAAACCACTTTTCGCACTTGTGTTGGTGCAGGAAACCACTTTTGCACTTGTATTAGTGTGGAAAAAACACTTTTCTTACTTGTGTTAGTGTTGAAAAACCACTCTTCGCACTTGTGTTAGTGTTGAAAAACCACTTTTCGCACTTGTGTTAGTGTTGAAAAACCACTTTTCACACTTGTGTTGGTGCAGGAAACTACTTTTGCACTTGTATTAGTGTGGAAAAAACACTTTTGACACTTGTGTTAGTGTTGAAAAACCACTTTTCGCACTTGTGTTGGTGCAGGAAACCACTTTTGCACTTGTATTAGTGTGGAAGAAACACTTTTTGCACTTGTGATAGTGTTGAAAAACCACTTTTCGCACTTGTGTTAGTGTTGAAAAACCACTTTTCGCACTTGTGTTAGTGTTGAAAAACCACTTCTCACACTTGTGTTGGTGCAGGAAACCACTTTTGCACTTGTATTAGTGTGGAAAAAACACTTTTTGCACTTGTGATAGTGTTGAAAAACCACTTTTCGCGCTTGTGTTAGTGTTGAAAAAACACTTTTCGCACTTGTGTTGGTGCAGAAAACCACTTTTGCACTTGTATTAGTGTGGAAAAAACACTTTTCGCACTTGTGTTAGTGTTGAAAAACCACTTTTTGCATTTGCGTTAGTGTTGAAAAACCACTTTTCGCACTTGTGTTGGTGCAGGAAACCACTTTTGCACTTGTATTAGTGTGGAAAAAGCACTTTTCGCACTTGTGTTAGTGTTGAAAAACCACTTTTCGCACTTGTGTTAGTGTTGAAAACCACTTTTCGCACTTGTGTTAGTGTTGAAAAACCACTTTTCACACTTGTGTTGGTGCAGGAAACCACTTTTGCACTTGTGTTAATGTGGAAAAAACACTTTTTGCACTTGTGATAGTGTTGAAAAACCACTTTTCGCACTTGTGTTAGTGTTGAAAAACCACTTTTCACACTTGTGTTAGTGTTGAAAAACCACTTTTCGCACTTGTGTTGGTGCAGGAAACCACTTTTGCATGTGTATTAGTGTGGAAAAAACACTTTTCGCTCTTGTGTTTGTGTTGAAAAACCACTTTTCGCACTTGTGTTAGTGTTGAAAAACCATTTTTCGCACTTGTGTTGGTGCAGGAAACCACTTTTGCACTTGTATTAGTGTGGAAAAAACACTTTTTGCACTTGTGATAGTGTTGAAAAACAACTTTTCGCACTTGTGTTAGTGTTGAAAAACCACTTTTCGCACTTGTGTTAGTGTTGAAAAACCACTTTTCGCACTTGTGTTGGTGCAGGAAACCACTTTTGCACTTGTATTAGTGTGGAAAAAACACTTTTTGCACTTGTGATAGTGTTGAAAAACCACTTTTGACACTTGTGTTAGTGTTGAAAAACCACTTTTCGCACTTGTGTTGGTGCAGGAAACCACTTTTGCACTTGTATTAGTGTGGAAGAAACACTTTTTGCACTTGTGATAGTGTTGAAAAACCACTTTTCGCACTTGTGTTAGTGTTGAAAAACCACTTTTCGCACTTGTGTTAGTGTTGAAAAACCACTTTTCACACTTGTGTTGGTGCAGGAAACCACTTTTGCACTTGTATTAGTGTGGAAAAAACACTTTTTGCACTTGTGATAGTGTTGAAAAACCACTTTTCGCACTTGTGTTAGTGTTGAAAAAACACTTTTCGCACTTGTGTTGGTGCAGAAAACCACTTTTGCACTTGTATTAGTGTGGAAAAAACACTTTTTGCACTTGTGATAGTGTTGAAAAACCACTTTTCGCACTTGTGTTAGTGTTGAAAAACCACTTTTCGCACTTGTGTTAGTGTTGAAAAACCACTTTTCACACTTGTGTTGGTGCAGGAAACCACTTTTGCACTTGTATTAGTGTGGAAAAAACACTTTTCGCACTTGTGTTTGTGTTGAAAAACCACTTTTCGCACTTGTGTTAGTGTTGAAAAACCACTTTTCGCACTTGTGTTGGTGCAGGAAACCACTTTTGCACTTGTATTAGTGTGGAAAAAACACTTTTTGCACTTGTGATAGTGTTGAAAAACCACTTTTCGCACTTATGTTGGGTTGAAAAACCACTTTTCGCACTTGTGTTAGTGTTGAAAAACCACTTTTCGCACTTGTGTTGGTGCAGGAAACCACTTTTGCACTTGTATTAGTGTGGAAAAACCACTTTTTGCACTTGTGATAGTGTTGAAAAACCACTTTTCGCACTTGTGTTAGTGTTGAAAAACCACTTTTCGCACTTGTGTTAGTGTTGAAAAACCACTTTTCGCACTTGTGTTGGTGCAGGAAACC
Organism: Myxine glutinosa; assembly: GCF_964187855.1. Classification (NCBI taxonomy): domain Eukaryota; kingdom Metazoa; phylum Chordata; class Myxini; order Myxiniformes; family Myxinidae; genus Myxine; species Myxine glutinosa. Next base: position 157,990 of record NW_027616741.1, read on the forward strand.
ACTTTTGCACTTGTATTAGTGTGGAAAAAACACTTTTCTTACTTGTGTTAGTGTTGAAAAACCACTCTTCGCACTTGTGTTAGTGTTGAAAAACCACTTTTCGCACTTGTGTTAGTGTTGAAAAACCACTTTTCACACTTGTGTTGGTGCAGGAAACTACTTTTGCACTTGTATTAGTGTGGAAAAAACACTTTTTGCACTTGTGATAGTGTTGAAAAACCACTTTTGACACTTGTGTTAGTGTTGAAAAACCACTTTTCGCACTTGTGTTGGTGCAGGAAACCACTTTTGCACTTGTATTAGTGTGGAAGAAACACTTTTTGCACTTGTGATAGTGTTGAAAAACCACTTTTCGCACTTGTGTTAGTGTTGAAAAACCACTTTTCGCACTTGTGTTAGTGTTGAAAAACCACTTCTCACACTTGTGTTGGTGCAGGAAACCACTTTTGCACTTGTATTAGTGTGGAAAAACCACTTTTTGCACTTGTGATAGTGTTGAAAAACCACTTTTCGCACTTGTGTTAGTGTTGAAAAAACACTTTTGGCACTTGTGTTGGTGCAGAAAACCACTTTTGCACTTGTATTAGTGTGGAAAAAACACTTTTCGCACTTGTGTTAGTGTTGAAAAACCACTTTTTGCATTTGCGTTAGTGTTGAAAAACCACTTTTCGCACTTGTGTTGGTGCAGGAAACCACTTTTGCACTTGTATTAGTGTGGAAAAAGCACTTTTCGCACTTGTGTTAGTGTTGAAAAACCACTTTTCGCACTTGTGTTAGTGTTGAAAACCACTTTTCGCACTTGTGTTAGTGTTGAAAAACCACTTTTCACACTTGTGTTGGTGCAGGAAACCACTTTTGCACTTGTATTAGTGTGGAAAAAAAACACTTTTTGCAATTGTGATAGTGTTGAAAAACCACTTTTCGCACTTGTGTTAGTGTTGAAAAACCACTTTTCGCACTTGTGTTGGTGCAGGAAACCACTTTTGCACTTGTGTTAATGTGGAAAAAACACTTTTTGCACTTGTGATAGTGATGAAAAACCACTTTTCGCACTTGTGTTAGTGTTGAAAAACCACTTTTCGCACTTGTGTTAGTGTTGAAAAACCACTTTTCGCACTTGTGTTGGTGCAGGAAACCACTTTTGCACGTGTATTAGTGTGGAAAAAACACTTTTCGCTCTTGTGTTTGTGTTGAAAAACCACTTTTCGCACTTGTGTTAGTGTTGAAAAACCACTTTTCGCACTTGTGTTGGTGCAGTAAACCACTTTTGCACTTGTATTAGTGTGGAAAAAACACTTTTTGCACTTGTGATAGTGTTGAAAAACAACTTTTCGCACTTGTGTTAGTGTTGAAAAACCACTTTTCGCACTTGTGTTAGTGTTGAAAAACCACTTTTCGCACTTGTGTTGGTGCAGGAAACCACTTTTGCACTTGTATTAGTGTGGAAAAAACACTTTTTGCACTTGTGATAGTGTTGAAAAACCACTTTTGACACTTGTGTTAGTGTTGAAAAACCACTTTTCGCACTTGTGTTGGTGCAGGAAACCACTTTTGCACTTGTATTAGTGTGGAAGAAACACTTTTTGCACTTGTGATAGTGTTGAAAAACCACTTTTCGCACTTGTGTTAGTGTTGAAAAACCACTTTTCGCACTTGTGTTAGTGTTGAAAAACCACTTTTCACACTTGTGTTGGTGCAGGAAACCACTTTTGCACTTGTATTAGTGTGGAAAAAACACTTTTTGCACTTGTGATAGTGTTGAAAAACCACTTTTCGCACTTGTGTTAGTGTTGAAAAAACACTTTTCGCACTTGTGTTGGTGCAGAAAACCACTTTTGCACTTGTATTAGTGTGGAAAAAACACTTTTCGCACTTGTGTTAGTGTTGAAAAACCACTTTTTGCATTTGCGTTAGTGTTGAAAAACCACTTTTCGCACTTGTGTTGGTGCAGGAAACCACTTTTGCACTTGTATTAGTGTGGAAAAAACACTTTTCGCTCTTGTGTTTGTGTTGAAAAACCACTTTTCGCACTTGTGTTAGTGTTGAAAAACCACTTTTCGCACTTGTGTTGGTGCAGGAAACCACTTTTGCACGTGTATTAGTGTGGAAAAAACACTTTTCGCTCTTGTGTTTGTGTTGAAAAACCACTTTTCGCACTTGTGTTAGTGTTGAAAAACCACTTTTCGCACTTGTGTTGGTGCAGGAAACCACTTTTGCACTTGTATTAGTGTGGAAAAACCACTTTTTGCACTTGTGATAGTGTTGAAAAACCACTTTTCGCACTTGTGTTAGTGTTGAAAAACCACTTTTCGCACTTGTGTTAGTGTTGAAAAACCACTTTTCACACTTGTGTTGGTGCAGGAAACCACTTTTGCACTTGTATTAGTGTGGAAAAAACACTTTTCGCACTTGTGTTTGTGTTGAAAAACCACTTTTCGCACTTGTGTTAGTGTTGAAAAACCACTTTTCGCACTTGTGTTGGTGCAGGAAACCACTTTTGCACTTGTATTAGTGTGGAAAAAACACTTTTTGCACTTGTGATAGTGTTGAAAAACCACTTTTCGCACTTATGTTGGGTTGAAAAACCACTTTTCGCACTTGTGTTAGTGTTGAAAAACCACTTTTCACACTTGTGTTGGTGCAGGAAACCACTTTTGCATTTGTATTAGTGTGGAAAAACCACTTTTTGCACTTGTGATAGTGTTGAAAAACCACTTTTCGCACTTGTGTTAGTGTTGAAAAACCACTTTTCGCACTTGTGTTAGTGTTGAAAAACCACTTTTCGCACTTGTGTTGGTGCAGGAAACCACTTTTGCACTTGTATTAGTGTGGAAAAAACACTTTTCTTACTTGTGTTAGTGTTGAAAAACCACTCTTCGCACTTGTGTTAGTGTTGAAAAACCACTTTTCGCACTTGTGTTAGTGTTGAAAAACCACTTTTCACACTTGTGTTGGTGCAGGAAACTACTTCTGCACTTGTATTAGTGTGGAAAAAACACTTTTTGCACTTGTGATAGTGTTGAAAAACCACTTTTGACACTTGTGTTAGTGTTGAAAAACCACTTTTCGCACTTGTGTTGGTGCAGGAAACCACTTTTGCACTTGTATTAGTGTGGAAGAAACACTTTTTGCACTTGTGATAGTGTTGAAAAACCACTTTTCGCACTTGTGTTAGTGTTGAAAAACCACTTTTCGCACTTGTGTTAGTGTTGAAAAACCACTTCTCACACTTGTGTTGGTGCAGGAAACCACTTTTGCACTTGTATTAGTGTGGAAAAAACACTTTTTGCACTTGTGATAGTGTTGAAAAACCACTTTTCGTGCTTGTGTTAGTGTTGAAAAAACACTTTTCGCACTTGTGTTGGTGCAGAAAACCACTTTTGCACTTGTATTAGTGTGGAAAAAACACTTTTCGCACTTGTGTTAGTGTTGAAAAACCACTTTTTGCATTTGCGTTAGTGTTGAAAAACCACTTTTCGCACTTGTGTTGGTGCAGGAAACCACTTTTGCACTTGTATTAGTGTGGAAAAAGCACTTTTCGCACTTGTGTTAGTGTTGAAAAACCACTTTTCGCACTTGTGTTAGTGTTGAAAACCACTTTTCGCACTTGTGTTAGTGTTGAAAAACCACTTTTCACACTTGTGTTGGTGCAGGAAACCACTTTTGCACTTGTATTAGTGTGGAAAAAACACTTTTTGCACTTGTGATAGTGTTGAAAAACCACTTTTCGCACTTGTGTTAGTGTTGAAAAACCACTTTTCGCACTTGTGTTGGTGCAGGAAACCACTTTTGTACTTGTATTAGTGTGGAAAAAAAAACACTTTTTGCAATTGTGATAGTGTTGAAAAACCACTTTTCGCACTTGTGTTAGTGTTGAAAAACCACTTTTCGCACTTGTGTTGGTGCAGGAAACCACTTTTGCACTTGTGTTAATGTGGAAAAAACACTTTTTGCACTTGTGATAGTGTTGAAAAACCACTTTTCGCACTTGTGTTAGTGTTGAAAAACCACTTTTCACACTTGTGTTAGTGTTGAAAAACCACTTTTCGCACTTGTGTTGGTGCAGGAAACCACTTTTGCATGTGTATTAGTGTGGAAAAAACACTTTTCGCTCTTGTGTTTGTGTTGAAAAACCACTTTTCGCACTTGTGTTAGTGTTGAAAAACCACTTTTCGCACTTGTGTTGGTGCAGGAAACCACTTTTGCACTTGTATTAGTGTGGAAAAAACACTTTTTGCACTTGTGATAGTGTTGAAAAACAACTTTTCGCACTTGTGTTAGTGTTGAAAAACCACTTTTCGCACTTGTGTTAGTGTTGAAAAACCACTTTTCGCACTTGTGTTGGTGCAGGAAACCACTTTTGCACTTGTATTAGTGTGGAAAAAACACTTTTTGCACTTGTGATAGTGTTGAAAAACCACTTTTGACACTTGTGTTAGTGTTGAAAAACCACTTTTCGCACTTGTGTTGGTGCAGGAAACCACTTTTGCACTTGTATTAGTGTGGAAGAAACACTTTTTGCACTTGTGATAGTGTTGAAAAACCACTTTTCGCACTTGTGTTAGTGTTGAAAAACCACTTTTCGCACTTGTGTTAGTGTTGAAAAACCACTTTTCACACTTGTGTTGGTGCAGGAAACCACTTTTGCACTTGTATTAGTGTGGAAAAAACACTTTTTGCACTTGTGATAGTGTTGAAAAACCACTTTTCGCACTTGTGTTAGTGTTGAAAAAACACTTTTCGCACTTGTGTTGGTGCAGAAAACCACTTTTGCACTTGTATTAGTGTGGAAAAAACACTTTTTGCACTTGTGATAGTGTTGAAAAACCACTTTTCGCACTTGTGTTAGTGTTGAAAAACCACTTTTCGCACTTGTGTTAGTGTTGAAAAACCACTTTTCACACTTGTGTTGGTGCAGGAAACCACTTTTGCACTTGTATTAGTGTGGAAAAAACACTTTTCGCACTTGTGTTTGTGTTGAAAAACCACTTTTCGCACTTGTGTTAGTGTTGAAAAACCACTTTTCGCACTTGTGTTGGTGCAGGAAACCACTTTTGCACTTGTATTAGTGTGGAAAAAACACTTTTTGCACTTGTGATAGTGTTGAAAAACCACTTTTCGCACTTATGTTAGTGTTGAAAAACCACTTTTCGCACTTGTGTTGGTGCAGGAAACCACTTTTGCACTTGTATTAGTGTGGAAAAAACACTTTTCTTACTTGTGTTAGTGTTGAAAAACCACTCTTCGCACTTGTGTTAGTGTTGAAAAACCACTTTTCGCACTTGTGTTAGTGTTGAAAAACCACTTTTCACACTTGTGTTGGTGCAGGAAACTACTTTTGCACTTGTATTAGTGTGGAAAAAACACTTTTTGCACTTGTGATAGTGTTGAAAAACCACTTTTGACACTTGTGTTAGTGTTGAAAAACCACTTTTCGCACTTGTGTTGGTGCAGGAAACCACTTTTGCACTTGTATTAGTGTGGAAGAAACACTTTTTGCACTTGTGATAGTGTTGAAAAACCACTTTTCGCACTTGTGTTAGTGTTGAAAAACCACTTTTCGCACTTGTGTTAGTGTTGAAAAACCACTTCTCACACTTGTGTTGGTGCAGGAAACCACTTTTGCACTTGTATTAGTGTGGAAAAAACACTTTTTGCACTTGTGATAGTGTTGAAAAACCACTTTTCGTGCTTGTGTTAGTGTTGAAAAAACACTTTTCGCACTTGTGTTGGTGCAGAAAACCACTTTTGCACTTGTATTAGTGTGGAAAAAACACTTTTCGCACTTGTGTTAGTGTTGAAAAACCACTTTTTGCATTTGCGTTAGTGTTGAAAAACCACTTTTCGCACTTGTGTTGGTGCAGGAAACCACTTTTGCACTTGTATTAGTGTGGAAAAAGCACTTTTCGCACTTGTGTTAGTGTTGAAAAACCACTTTTCGCACTTGTGTTAGTGTTGAAAACCACTTTTCGCACTTGTGTTAGTGTTGAAAAACCACTTTTCACACTTGTGTTGGTGCAGGAAACCACTTTTGCACTTGTATTAGTGTGGAAAAAACACTTTTTGCACTTGTGATAGTGTTGAAAAACCACTTTTCGCACTTGTGTTAGTGTTGAAAAACCACTTTTCGCACTTGTGTTGGTGCAGGAAACCACTTTTGCACTTGTATTAGTGTGGAAAAAAAAACACTTTTTGCAATTGTGATAGTGTTGAAAAACCACTTTTCGCACTTGTGTTAGTGTTGAAAAACCACTTTTCGCACTTGTGTTGGTGCAGGAAACCACTTTTGCACTTGTGTTAATGTGGAAAAAACACTTTTTGCACTTGTGATAGTGTTGAAAAACCACTTTTCGCACTTGTGTTAGTGTTGAAAAACCACTTTTCACACTTGTGTTAGTGTTGAAAAACCACTTTTCGCACTTGTGTTGGTGCAGGAAACCACTTTTGCACGTGTATTAGTGTGGAAAAAACACTTTTCGCTCTTGTGTTTGTGTTGAAAAACCACTTTTCGCACTTGTGTTAGTGTTGAAAAACCACTTTTCGCACTTGTGTTGGTGCAGGAAACCACTTTTGCACTTGTATTAGTGTGGAAAAAACACTTTTTGCACTTGTGATAGTGTTGAAAAACAACTTTTCGCACTTGTGTTAGTGTTGAAAAACCACTTTTCGCACTTGTGTTAGTGTTGAAAAACCACTTTTCGCACTTGTGTTGGTGCAGGAAACCACTTTTGCACTTGTATTAGTGTGGAAAAAACACTTTTTGCACTTGTGATAGTGTTGAAAAACCACTTTTGACACTTGTGTTAGTGTTGAAAAACCACTTTTCGCACTTGTGTTGGTGCAGGAAACCACTTTTGCACTTGTATTAGTGTGGAAGAAACACTTTTTGCACTTGTGATAGTGTTGAAAAACCACTTTTCGCACTTGTGTTAGTGTTGAAAAACCACTTTTCGCACTTGTGTTAGTGTTGAAAAACCACTTTTCACACTTGTGTTGGTGCAGGAAACCACTTTTGCACTTGTATTAGTGTGGAAAAAACACTTTTTGCACTTGTGATAGTGTTGAAAAACCACTTTTCGCACTTGTGTTAGTGTTGAAAAAACACTTTTCGCACTTGTGTTGGTGCAGAAAACCACTTTTGCACTTGTATTAGTGTGGAAAAAACACTTTTTGCACTTGTGATAGTGTTGAAAAACCACTTTTCGCACTTGTGTTAGTGTTGAAAAACCACTTTTCGCACTTGTGTTAGTGTTGAAAAACCACTTTTCACACTTGTGTTGGTGCAGGAAACCACTTTTGCACTTGTATTAGTGTGGAAAAAACACTTTTCGCACTTGTGTTTGTGTTGAAAAACCACTTTTCGCACTTGTGTTAGTGTTGAAAAACCACTTTTCGCACTTGTGTTGGTGCAGGAAACCACTTTTGCACTTGTATTAGTGTGGAAAAAACACTTTTTGCACTTGTGATAGTGTTGAAAAACCACTTTTCGCACTTATGTTGGGTTGAAAAACCACTTTTCGCACTTGTGTTAGTGTTGAAAAACCACTTTTCGCACTTGTGTTGGTGCAGGAGACCACTTTTGCACTTGTATTAGTGTGGAAAAACCACTTTTTGCACTTGTGATAGTGTTGAAAAACCACTTTTCGCACTTGTGTTAGTGTTGAAAAACCACTTTTCGCACTTGTGTTAGTGTTGAAAAACCACTTTTCGCACTTGTGTTGGTGCAGGAAACCACTTTTGCACTTGTATTAGTGTGGAAAAAACACTTTTCTTACTTGTGTTAGTGTTGAAAAACCACTCTTCGCACTTGTGTTAGTGTTGAAAAACCACTTTTCGCACTTGTGTTAGTGCTGAAAAACCACTTTTCACACTTGTGTTGGTGCAGGAAACTACTTTTGCACTTGTATTAGTGTGGAAAAAACACTTTTTGCACTTGTGATAGTGTTGAAAAACCACTTTTGACACTTGTGTTAGTGTTGAAAAACCACTTTTCGCACTTGTGTTGGTGCAGGAAACCACTTTTGCACTTGTATTAGTGTGGAAGAAACACTTTTTGCACTTGTGATAGTGTTGAAAAACCACTTTTCGCACTTGTGTTAGTGTTGAAAAACCACTTTTCGCACTTGTGTTAGTGTTGAAAAACCACTTCTCACACTTGTGTTGGTGCAGGAAACCACTTTTGCACTTGTATTAGTGTGGAAAAAACACTTTTTGCACTTGTGATAGTGTTGAAAAACCACTTTTCGCACTTGTGTTAGTGTTGAAAAAACACTTTTGGCACTTGTGTTTGTGCAGAAAACCACTTTTGCACTTGTATTAGTGTGGAAAAAACACTTTTCGCACTTGTGTTAGTGTTGAAAAACCACTTTTTGCATTTGCGTTAGTGTTGAAAAACCACTTTTCGCACTTGTGTTGGTGCAGGAAACCACTTTTGCACTTGTATTAGTGTGGAAAAAGCACTTTTCGCACTTGTGTTAGTGTTGAAAAACCACTTTTCGCACTTGTGTTAGTGTTGAAAACCACTTTTCGCACTTGTGTTAGTGTTGAAAAACCACTTTTCACACTTGTGTTGGTGCAGGAAACCACTTTTGCACTTGTATTAGTGTGGAAAAAACACTTTTTGCACTTGTGATAGTGTTGAAAAACCACTTTTCGCACTTGTGTTAGTGTTGAAAAACCACTTTTCGCACTTGTGTTGGTGCAGGAAACCACTTTTGCACTTGTGTTAATGTGGAAAAAACACTTTTTGCACTTGTGATAGTGATGAAAAACCACTTTTCGCACTTGTGTTAGTGTTGAAAAACCACTTTTCGCACTTGTGTTAGTGTTGAAAAACCACTTTTCGCACTTGTGTTGGTGCAGGAAACCACTTTTGCACGTGTATTAGTGTGGAAAAAACACTTTTCGCTCTTGTGTTTGTGTTGAAAAACCACTTTTCGCACTTGTGTTAGTGTTGAAAAACCACTTTTCGCACTTGTGTTGGTGCAGTAAACCACTTTTGCACTTGTATTAGTGTGGAAAAAACACTTTTTGCACTTGTGATAGTGTTGAAAAACAACTTTTCGCACTTGTGTTAGTGTTGAAAAACCACTTTTCGCACTTGTGTTAGTGTTGAAAAACCACTTTTCGCACTTGTGTTGGTGCAGGAAACCACTTTTGCACTTGTATTAGTGTGGAAAAAACACTTTTTGCACTTGTGATAGTGTTGAAAAACCACTTTTGACACTTGTGTTAGTGTTGAAAAACCACTTTTCGCACTTGTGTTGGTGCAGGAAACCACTTTTGCACTTGTATTAGTGTGGAAGAAACACTTTTTGCACTTGTGATAGTGTTGAAAAACCACTTTTCGCACTTGTGTTAGTGTTGAAAAACCACTTTTCGCACTTGTGTTAGTGTTGAAAAACCACTTTTCACACTTGTGTTGGTGCAGGAAACCACTTTTGCACTTGTATTAGTGTGGAAAAAACACTTTTTGCACTTGTGATAGTGTTGAAAAACCACTTTTCGCACTTGTGTTAGTGTTGAAAAAACACTTTTCGCACTTGTGTTGGTGCAGAAAACCACTTTTGCACTTGTATTAGTGTGGAAAAAACACTTTTCGCACTTGTGTTAGTGTTGAAAAACCACTTTTTGCATTTGCGTTAGTGTTGAAAAACCACTTTTCGCACTTGTGTTGGTGCAGGAAACCACTTTTGCACTTGTTTTAGTGTGGAAAAAACACTTTTCGCTCTTGTGTTTGTGTTGAAAAACCACTTTTCGCACTTGTGTTAGTGTTGAAAAACCACTTTTCGCACTTGTGTTGGTGCAGGAAACCACTTTTGCACGTGTATTAGTGTGGAAAAAACACTTTTCGCTCTTGTGTTTGTGTTGAAAAACCACTTTTCGCACTTGTGTTAGTGTTGAAAAACCACTTTTCGCACTTGTGTTGGTGCAGGAAACCACTTTTGCACTTGTATTAGTGTGGAAAAAACACTTTTTGCACTTGTGATAGTGTTGAAAAACAACTTTTCGCACTTGTGTTAGTGTTGAAAAACCACTTTTCGCACTTGTGTTAGTGTTGAAAAACCACTTTTCGCACTTGTGTTGGTGCAGGAAACCACTTTTGCACTTGTATTAGTGTGGAAAAAACACTTTTTGCACTTGTGATAGTGTTGAAAAACCACTTTTGACACTTGTGTTAGTGTTGAAAAACCACTTTTCGCACTTGTGTTGGTGCAGGAAACCACTTTTGCACTTGTATTAGTGTGGAAGAAACACTTTTTGCACTTGTGATAGTGTTGAAAAACCACTTTTCGCACTTGTGTTAGTGTTGAAAAACCACTTTTCGCACTTGTGTTAGTGTTGAAAAACCACTTTTCACACTTGTGTTGGTGCAGGAAACCACTTTTGCACTTGTATTAGTGTGGAAAAAACACTTTTTGCACTTGTGATAGTGTTGAAAAACCACTTTTCGCACTTGTGTTAGTGTTGAAAAAACACTTTTCGCACTTGTGTTGGTGCAGAAAACCACTTTTGCACTTGTATTAGTGTGGAAAAAACACTTTTCGCACTTGTGTTAGTGTTGAAAAACCACTTTTTGCATTTGCGTTAGTGTTGAAAAACCACTTTTCGCACTTGTGTTGGTGCAGGAAACCACTTTTGCACTTGTATTAGTGTGGAAAAAGCACTTTTCGCACTTGTGTTAGTGTTGAAAAACCACTTTTCGCACTTGTGTTAGTGTTGAAAACCACTTTTCGCACTTGTGTTAGTGTTGAAAAACCACTTTTCACACTTGTGTTGGTGCAGGAAACCACTTTTGCACTTGTATTAGTGTGGAAAAAACACTTTTTGCACTTGTGATAGTGTTGAAAAACCACTTTTCGCCCTTGTGTTAGTGTTGAAAAACCACTTTTCGCACTTGTGTTGGTGCAGGAAACCACTTTTGCACTTGTATTAGTGTGGAAAAAACACTTTTTGCACTTGTGATAGTGTTGAAAAACCACTTTTCGCACTTGTGTTAGTGTTTAAAAACCTCTTTTCGCACTTGTGTTGGTGCAGGAAACCACTTTTGCACTTGTGTTAATGTGGAAAAAACACTTTTTGCACTTGTGATAGTGTTGAAAAACCACTTTTCGCACTTGTGTTAGTGTTGAAAAACCACTTTTCGCACTTGTGTTAGTGTTGAAAAACCACTTTTCGCACTTGTGTTGGTGCAGGAAACCACTTTTGCACGTGTATTAGTGTGGAAAAAACACTTTTCGCTCTTGTGTTTGTGTTGAAAAACCACTTTTCGCACTTGTGTTAGTGTTGAAAAACCACTTTTCGCACTTGTGTTGGTGCAGGAAACCACTTTTGCACTTGTATTAGTGTGGAAAAAACACTTTTTGCACTTGTGATAGTGTTGAAAAACAACTTTTCGCACTTGTGTTAGTGTTGAAAAACCACTTTTCGCACTTGTGTTAGTGTTGAAAAACCACTTTTCGCACTTGTGTTGGTGCAGGAAACCACTTTTGCACTTGTATTAGTGTGGAAAAAACACTTTTTGCACTTGTGATAGTGTTGAAAAACCACTTTTCGCACTTGTGTTAGTGTTGAAAAACCACTTTTCGCATTTGTGTTAGTGTTGAAAAACCACTTTTCGCACTTGTGTTGGTGCAGGAAACCACTTTTGCACTTGTATTAGTGTGGAAAAAACACTTTTTGCACTTGTGTTAGTGTTGAAAAACCACTTTTCGCACTTGTGTTGGTGCAGGAAACCACTTTTGCACTTGTATTAGTGTGGAAAAACACTTTTTGCACTTGTGTTTGTGTTGAAAAACCACTTTTCGCACTTGTGTTAGTGGTGAAAAACCACTTTTCGCACTTGTGTTGGTGCAGGAAACCACTTTTGCACTTGTATTAGTGTGGAAAAAACACTTTTTACATTTGTGATAGTGTTGAAAAACCACTTTTCGCACTTGTGTTAGTGTTGAAAAACCACTTTTCGCACTTGTGTTAGTGTTGAAAAACCACTTTTCGCACTTGTGTTGGTGCAGGAAACCACTTTTGCACTTGTATTAGTGTGAAAAAAACACTTTTTGCACTTGTGATAGTGTTGAAAAACCACTTTTCGCACTTGTGTTGGTGCAGGAAACCACTTTTGCACTTGTATTAGTGTGGAAAAACCACTTTTTGCACTTGTGATAGTGTTGAAAAACCACTTTTCGCACTTGTGTTAGTGTTGAAAAACCACTTTTCACACTTGTGTTGGTGCAGGAAACCACTTTTGCACTTGTATTAGTGTGGAAAAACCACTTTTTGCACTTGTGTTAGTGTTGAAAAACCACTTTTCGCACTTGTGTTAGTGTTGAAAAACCACTTTTCACACTTGTGTTGGTGCAGGAAACCACTTTTGCACTTGTATTAGTGTGGAAAAAACACTTTTTGCACTTGTGATAGTGTTGAAAAACCACTTTTCGCACTTGTGTTAGTGTTGAAAAAACACTTTTCGCACTTGTGTTGGTGCAGAAAACCACTTTTGCACTTGTATTAGTGTGGAAAAAACACTTTTCGCACTTGTGTTAGTGTTGAAAAACCACTTTTTGCATTTGCGTTAGTGTTGAAAAACCACTTTTCGCACTTGTGTTGGTGCAGGAAACCACTTTTGCACTTGTATTAGTGTGGAAAAAGCACTTTTCGCACTTGTGTTAGTGTTGAAAAACCACTTTTCGCACTTGTGTTAGTGTTGAAAACCACTTTTTGCACTTGTGTTAGTGTTGAAAAACCACTTTTCACACTTGTGTTGGTGCAGGAAACCACTTTTGCACTTGTATTAGTGTGGAAAAAACACTTTTTGCACTTGTGATAGTGTTGAAAAACCACTTTTCGCACTTGTGTTAGTGTTGAAAAACCACTTTTCGCACTTGTGTTGGTGCAGGAAACCACTTTTGCACTTGTATTAGTGTGGAAAAAACACTTTTTGCACTTGTGATAGTGTTGAAAAACCACTTTTCGCACTTGTGTTAGTGTTGAAAAACCTCTTTTCGCACTTGTGTTGGTGCAGGAAACCACTTTTGCACTTGTGTTAATGTGGAAAAAACACTTTTTGCACTTGTGATAGTGTTGAAAACCCACTTTTCGCACTTGTGTTAGTGTTGAAAAACCACTTTTCGCACTTGTGTTAGTGTTGAAAAACCACTTTTCGCACTTGTGTTGGTGCAGGAAACCACTTTTGCACGTGTATTAGTGTGGAAAAAACACTTTTCGCTCTTGTGTTTGTGTTGAAAAACCACTTTTCGCACTTGTGTTAGTGTTGAAAAACCACTTTTCGCACTTGTGTTGGTGCAGGAAACCACTTTTGCACTTGTTTTAGTGTGGAAAAAACACTTTTTGCACTTGTGATAGTGTTGAAAAACAACTTTTCGCACTTGTGTTAGTGTTGAAAAACCACTTTTCGCACTTGTGTTAGTGTTGAAAAACCACTTTTCGCACTTGTGTTGGTGCAGGAAACCACTTTTGCACTTGTATTAGTGTTGAAAAACAACTTTTCGCACTTGTGTTAGTGTTGAAAAACCACTTTTCGCACTTGTGTTAGTGTTGAAAAACCACTTTTCGCACTTGTGTTGGTGCAGGAAACCACTTTTGCACTTGTATTAGTGTGGAAAAAACACTTTTTGCACTTGTGATAGTGTTGAAAAACCACTTTTCGCACTTGTGTTAGTGTTGAAAAACCACTTTTCGCATTTGTGTTAGTGTTGAAAAACCACTTTTCGCACTTGTGTTGGTGCAGGAAACCACTTTTGCACTTGTATTAGTGTGGAAAAAACACTTTTTGCACTTGTGTTAGTGTTGAAAAACCACTTTTCGCACTTGTGTTGGTGCAGGAAACCACTTTTGCACTTGTATTAGTGTGGAAAAACACTTTTTGCACTTGTGTTTGTGTTGAAAAACCACTTTTCGCACTTGTGTTAGTGGTGAAAAACCACTTTTCGCACTTGTGTTGGTGCAGGAAACCACTTTTGCACTTGTATTAGTGTGGAAAAAACACTTTTTACATTTGTGATAGTGTTGAAAAACCACTTTTCGCACTTGTGTTAGTGTTGAAAAACCACTTTTCGCACTTGTGTTAGTGTTGAAAAACCACTTTTCGCACTTGTGTTGGTGCAGGAAACCACTTTTGCACTTGTATTAGTGTGAAAAAAACACTTTTTGCACTTGTGATAGTGTTGAAAAACCACTTTTCGCACTTGTGTTGGTGCAGGAAACCACTTTTTGCACTTGTGATAGTGTTGAAAAACCACTTTTCGCACTTGTGATAGTGTTGAAAAACCACTTTTCGCACTTGTGTTAGTGTTGAAAAACCACTTTTCGCACTTGTGTTAGTGTTGAAAAACCACTTTTCGCACTTGTGTTGGTGCAGGAAACCACTTTTGCACTTGTATTAGTGTGGAAAAAACACTTTTCTTACTTGTGTTAGTGTTGAAAAACCACTCTTCGCACTTGTGTTAGTGTTGAAAAACCACTTTTCGCACTTGTGTTAGTGCTGAAAAACCACTTTTCACACTTGTGTTGGTGCAGGAAACTACTTTTGCACTTGTATTAGTGTGGAAAAAACACTTTTTGCACTTGTGATAGTGTTGAAAAACCACTTTTGACACTTGTGTTAGTGTTGAAAAACCACTTTTCGCACTTGTGTTGGTGCAGGAAACCACTTTTGCACTTGTATTAGTGTGGAAGAAACACTTTTTGCACTTGTGATAGTGTTGAAAAACCACTTTTCGCACTTGTGTTAGTGTTGAAAAACCACTTTTCGCACTTGTGTTAGTGTTGAAAAACCACTTCTCACACTTGTGTTGGTGCAGGAAACCACTTTTGCACTTGTATTAGTGTGGAAAAAACACTTTTTGCACTTGTGATAGTGTTGAAAAACCACTTTTCGCACTTGTGTTAGTGTTGAAAAAACACTTTTGGCACTTGTGTTTGTGCAGAAAACCACTTTTGCACTTGTATTAGTGTGGAAAAAACACTTTTCGCACTTGTGTTAGTGTTGAAAAACCACTTTTTGCATTTGCGTTAGTGTTGAAAAACCACTTTTCGCACTTGTGTTGGTGCAGGAAACCACTTTTGCACTTGTATTAGTGTGGAAAAAGCACTTTTCGCACTTGTGTTAGTGTTGAAAAACCACTTTTCGCACTTGTGTTAGTGTTGAAAACCACTTTTCGCACTTGTGTTAGTGTTGAAAAACCACTTTTCACACTTGTGTTGGTGCAGGAAACCACTTTTGCACTTGTATTAGTGTGGAAAAAACACTTTTTGCACTTGTGATAGTGTTGAAAAACCACTTTTCGCACTTGTGTTAGTGTTGAAAAACCACTTTTCGCACTTGTGTTGGTGCAGGAAACCACTTTTGCACTTGTGTTAATGTGGAAAAAACACTTTTTGCACTTGTGATAGTGATGAAAAACCACTTTTCGCACTTGTGTTAGTGTTGAAAAACCACTTTTCGCACTTGTGTTAGTGTTGGAAAACCACTTTTCGCACTTGTGTTGGTGCAGGAAACCACTTTTGCACGTGTATTAGTGTGGAAAAAACACTTTTCGCTCTTGTGTTTGTGTTGAAAAACCACTTTTCGCACTTGTGTTAGTGTTGAAAAACCACTTTTCGCACTTGTGTTGGTGCAGTAAACCACTTTTGCACTTGTATTAGTGTGGAAAAAACACTTTTTGCACTTGTGATAGTGTTGAAAAACAACTTTTCGCACTTGTGTTAGTGTTGAAAAACCACTTTTCGCACTTGTGTTAGTGTTGAAAAACCACTTTTCGCACTTGTGTTGGTGCAGGAAACCACTTTTGCACTTGTATTAGTGTGGAAAAAACACTTTTTGCACTTGTGATAGTGTTGAAAAACCACTTTTGACACTTGTGTTAGTGTTGAAAAACCACTTTTCGCACTTGTGTTGGTGCAGGAAACCACTTTTGCACTTGTATTAGTGTGGAAGAAACACTTTTTGCACTTGATAGTGTTGAAAAACCACTTTTCGCACTTGTGTTAGTGTTGAAAAACCACTTTTCGCACTTGTGTTAGTGTTGAAAAACCACTT
This sequence comes from Myxine glutinosa, assembly GCF_964187855.1. NCBI lineage: Eukaryota > Metazoa > Chordata > Myxini > Myxiniformes > Myxinidae > Myxine > Myxine glutinosa. The sequence goes on from NW_027616741.1 coordinate 174,047, forward strand.
TTCACACTTGTGTTGGTGCAGGAAACCACTTTTGCACTTGTATTAGTGTGGAAAAAACACTTTTTGCACTTGTGATAGTGTTGAAAAACCACTTTTCGCACTTGTGTTAGTGTTGAAAAAACACTTTTCGCACTTGTGTTGGTGCAGAAAACCACTTTTGCACTTGTATTAGTGTGGAAAAAACACTTTTCGCACTTGTGTTAGTGTTGAAAAACCACTTTTTGCATTTGCGTTAGTGTTGAAAAACCACTTTTCGCACTTGTGTTGGTGCAGGAAACCACTTTTGCACTTGTTTTAGTGTGGAAAAAACACTTTTCGCTCTTGTGTTTGTGTTGAAAAACCACTTTTCGCACTTGTGTTAGTGTTGAAAAACCACTTTTCGCACTTGTGTTGGTGCAGGAAACCACTTTTGCACGTGTATTAGTGTGGAAAAAACACTTTTCGCTCTTGTGTTTGTGTTGAAAAACCACTTTTCGCACTTGTGTTAGTGTTGAAAAACCACTTTTCGCACTTGTGTTGGTGCAGGAAACCACTTTTGCACTTGTATTAGTGTGGAAAAAACACTTTTTGCACTTGTGATAGTGTTGAAAAACAACTTTTCGCACTTGTGTTAGTGTTGAAAAACCACTTTTCGCACTTGTGTTAGTGTTGAAAAACCACTTTTCGCACTTGTGTTGGTGCAGGAAACCACTTTTGCACTTGTATTAGTGTGGAAAAAACACTTTTTGCACTTGTGATAGTGTTGAAAAACCACTTTTGACACTTGTGTTAGTGTTGAAAAACCACTTTTCGCACTTGTGTTGGTGCAGGAAACCACTTTTGCACTTGTATTAGTGTGGAAGAAACACTTTTTGCACTTGTGATAGTGTTGAAAAACCACTTTTCGCACTTGTGTTAGTGTTGAAAAACCACTTTTCGCACTTGTGTTAGTGTTGAAAAACCACTTTTCACACTTGTGTTGGTGCAGGAAACCACTTTTGCACTTGTATTAGTGTGGAAAAAACACTTTTTGCACTTGTGATAGTGTTGAAAAACCACTTTTCGCACTTGTGTTAGTGTTGAAAAAACACTTTTCGCACTTGTGTTGGTGCAGAAAACCACTTTTGCACTTGTATTAGTGTGGAAAAAACACTTTTCGCACTTGTGTTAGTGTTGAAAAACCACTTTTTGCATTTGCGTTAGTGTTGAAAAACCACTTTTCGCACTTGTGTTGGTGCAGGAAACCACTTTTGCACTTGTATTAGTGTGGAAAAAGCACTTTTCGCACTTGTGTTAGTGTTGAAAAACCACTTTTCGCACTTGTGTTAGTGTTGAAAACCACTTTTCGCACTTGTGTTAGTGTTGAAAAACCACTTTTCACACTTGTGTTGGTGCAGGAAACCACTTTTGCACTTGTATTAGTGTGGAAAAAACACTTTTTGCACTTGTGATAGTGTTGAAAAACCACTTTTCGCACTTGTGTTAGTGTTGAAAAACCACTTTTCGCACTTGTGTTGGTGCAGGAAACCACTTTTGCACTTGTATTAGTGTGGAAAAAACACTTTTTGCACTTGTGATAGTGTTGAAAAACCACTTTTCGCACTTGTGTTAGTGTTTAAAAACCTCTTTTCGCACTTGTGTTGGTGCAGGAAACCACTTTTGCACTTGTGTTAATGTGGAAAAAACACTTTTTGCACTTGTGATAGTGTTGAAAAACCACTTTTCGCACTTGTGTTAGTGTTGAAAAACCACTTTTCGCACTTGTGTTGGTGCAGGAAACCACTTTTGCACGTGTATTAGTGTGGAAAAAACACTTTTCGCTCTTGTGTTTGTGTTGAAAAACCACTTTTCGCACTTGTGTTAGTGTTGAAAAACCACTTTTCGCACTTGTGTTGGTGCAGGAAACCACTTTTGCACTTGTATTAGTGTGGAAAAAAACACTTTTTGCACTTGTGATAGTGTTGAAAAACAACTTTTCGCACTTGTGTTAGTGTTGAAAAACCACTTTTCGCACTTGTGTTAGTGTTGAAAAACCACTTTTCGCACTTGTGTTGGTGCAGGAAACCACTTTTGCACTTGTATTAGTGTGGAAAAAACACTTTTTGCACTTGTGATAGTGTTGAAAAACCACTTTTCGCACTTGTGTTAGTGTTGAAAAACCACTTTTCGCATTTGTGTTAGTGTTGAAAAACCACTTTTCGCACTTGTGTTGGTGCAGGAAACCACTTTTGCACTTGTATTAGTGTGGAAAAAACACTTTTTGCACTTGTGTTAGTGTTGAAAAACCACTTTTCGCACTTGTGTTGGTGCAGGAAACCACTTTTGCACTTGTATTAGTGTGGAAAAACACTTTTTGCACTTGTGTTTGTGTTGAAAAACCACTTTTCGCACTTGTGTTAGTGGTGAAAAACCACTTTTCGCACTTGTGTTGGTGCAGGAAACCACTTTTGCACTTGTATTAGTGTGGAAAAAACACTTTTTACATTTGTGATAGTGTTGAAAAACCACTTTTCGCACTTGTGTTAGTGTTGAAAAACCACTTTTCGCACTTGTGTTAGTGTTGAAAAACCACTTTTCGCACTTGTGTTGGTGCAGGAAACCACTTTTGCACTTGTATTAGTGTGAAAAAAACACTTTTTGCACTTGTGATAGTGTTGAAAAACCACTTTTCGCACTTGTGTTGGTGCAGGAAACCACTTTTGCACTTGTATTAGTGTGGAAAAACCACTTTTTGCACTTGTGATAGTGTTGAAAAACCACTTTTCGCACTTGTGTTAGTGTTGAAAAACCACTTTTCACACTTGTGTTGGTGCAGGAAACCACTTTTGCACTTGTATTAGTGTGGAAAAACCACTTTTTGCACTTGTGTTAGTGTTGAAAAACCACTTTTCGCACTTGTGTTAGTGTTGAAAAACCACTTTTCACACTTGTGTTGGTGCAGGAAACCACTTTTGCACTTGTATTAGTGTGGAAAAAACACTTTTTGCACTTGTGATAGTGTTGAAAAACCACTTTTCGCACTTGTGTTAGTGTTGAAAAAACACTTTTCGCACTTGTGTTGGTGCAGAAAACCACTTTTGCACTTGTATTAGTGTGGAAAAAACACTTTTCGCACTTGTGTTAGTGTTGAAAAACCACTTTTTGCATTTGCGTTAGTGTTGAAAAACCACTTTTCGCACTTGTGTTGGTGCAGGAAACCACTTTTGCACTTGTATTAGTGTGGAAAAAGCACTTTTCGCACTTGTGTTAGTGTTGAAAAACCACTTTTCGCACTTGTGTTAGTGTTGAAAACCACTTTTTGCACTTGTGTTAGTGTTGAAAAACCACTTTTCACACTTGTGTTGGTGCAGGAAACCACTTTTGCACTTGTATTAGTGTGGAAAAAACACTTTTTGCACTTGTGATAGTGTTGAAAAACCACTTTTCGCACTTGTGTTAGTGTTGAAAAACCACTTTTCGCACTTGTGTTGGTGCAGGAAACCACTTTTGCACTTGTATTAGTGTGGAAAAAACACTTTTTGCACTTGTGATAGTGTTGAAAAACCACTTTTCGCACTTGTGTTAGTGTTGAAAAACCTCTTTTCGCACTTGTGTTGGTGCAGGAAACCACTTTTGCACTTGTGTTAATGTGGAAAAAACACTTTTTGCACTTGTGATAGTGTTGAAAAACCACTTTTCGCACTTGTGTTAGTGTTGAAAAACCACTTTTCGCACTTGTGTTAGTGTTGAAAAACCACTTTTCGCACTTGTGTTGGTGCAGGAAACCACTTTTGCACGTGTATTAGTGTGGAAAAAACACTTTTCGCTCTTGTGTTTGTGTTGAAAAACCACTTTTCGCACTTGTGTTAGTGTTGAAAAACCACTTTTCGCACTTGTGTTGGTGCAGGAAACCACTTTTGCACTTGTTTTAGTGTGGAAAAAACACTTTTTGCACTTGTGATAGTGTTGAAAAACAACTTTTCGCACTTGTGTTAGTGTTGAAAAACCACTTTTCGCACTTGTGTTAGTGTTGAAAAACCACTTTTCGCACTTGTGTTGGTGCAGGAAACCACTTTTGCACTTGTATTAGTGTTGAAAAACAACTTTTCGCACTTGTGTTAGTGTTGAAAAACCACTTTTCGCACTTGTGTTAGTGTTGAAAAACCACTTTTCGCACTTGTGTTGGTGCAGGAAACCACTTTTGCACTTGTATTAGTGTGGAAAAAACACTTTTTGCACTTGTGATAGTGTTGAAAAACCACTTTTCGCACTTGTGTTAGTGTTGAAAAACCACTTTTCGCATTTGTGTTAGTGTTGAAAAACCACTTTTCGCACTTGTGTTGGTGCAGGAAACCACTTTTGCACTTGTATTAGTGTGGAAAAAACACTTTTTGCACTTGTGTTAGTGTTGAAAAACCACTTTTCGCACTTGTGTTGGTGCAGGAAACCACTTTTGCACTTGTATTAGTGTGGAAAAACACTTTTTGCACTTGTGTTTGTGTTGAAAAACCACTTTTCGCACTTGTGTTAGTGGTGAAAAACCACTTTTCGCACTTGTGTTGGTGCAGGAAACCACTTTTGCACTTGTATTAGTGTGGAAAAAACACTTTTTACATTTGTGATAGTGTTGAAAAACCACTTTTCGCACTTGTGTTAGTGTTGAAAAACCACTTTTCGCACTTGTGTTAGTGTTGAAAAACCACTTTTCGCACTTGTGTTGGTGCAGGAAACCACTTTTGCACTTGTATTAGTGTGAAAAAAACACTTTTTGCACTTGTGATAGTGTTGAAAAACCACTTTTCGCACTTGTGTTGGTGCAGGAAACCACTTTTGCACTTGTATTAGTGTGGAAAAAACACTTTTCGCACTTGTGTTTGTGTTGAAAAACCACTTTACGCACTTGTGATAGTGTTGAAAAACCACTTTTCGCACTTGTGTTGGTGCAGGAAACCACTTTTGCACTTGTATTAGTGTGGAAAAAACACTTTTTGCACTTGTGATAGTGTTGAAAAACCACTTTTCGCACTTATGTTGGGTTGAAAAACCACTTTTCGCACTTGTGTTAGTGTTGAAAAACCACTTTTCGCACTTGTGTTGGTGCAGGAAACCACTTTTGCACTTGTATTAGTGTGGAAAAACCACTTTTTGCACTTGTGATAGTGTTGAAAAACCACTTTTCGCACTTGTGTTAGTGTTGAAAAACCACTTTTCGCACTTGTGTTAGTGTTGAAAAACCACTTTTCGCACTTGTGTTGGTGCAGGAAACCACTTTTGCACTTGTATTAGTGTGGAAAAAACACTTTTCTTACTTGTGTTAGTGTTGAAAAACCACTCTTCGCACTTGTGTTAGTGTTGAAAAACCACTTTTCGCACTTGTGTTAGTGTTGAAAAACCACTTTTCGCACTTGTGTTGGTGCAGGAAACTACTTTTGCACTTGTATTAGTGTGGAAAAAACACTTTTTGCACTTGTGATAGTGTTGAAAAACCACTTTTGACACTTGTGTTAGTGTTGAAAAACCACTTTTCGCACTTGTGTTGATGCAGGAAACCACTTTTGCACTTGTATTAGTGTGGAAGAAACACTTTTTGCACTTGTGATAGTGTTGAAAAACCACTTTTCGCACTTGTGTTAGTGTTGAAAAACCACTTTTCGCACTTGTGTTAGTGTTGAAAAACCACTTTTCACACTTGTGTTGGTGCAGGAAACCACTTTTGCACTTGTATTAGTGTGGAAAAAACACTTTTTGCACTTGTGATAGTGTTGAAAAACCACTTTTCGCACTTGTGTTAGTGTTGAAAAAACACTTTTCGCACTTGTGTTGGTGCAGAAAACCACTTTTGCACTTGTATTAGTGTGGAAAAAACACTTTTCGCACTTGTGTTAGTGTTGAAAAACCACTATTTGCGTTAGTGTTGAAAAACCACTTTTCGCACTTGTGTTGTTGCAGGAAACCACTTTTGCACTTGTATTAGTGTGGAAAAAGCACTTTTCGCACTTGTGTTAGTGTTGAAAAACCACTTTTCGCACTTGTGTTAGTGTTGAAAACCACTTTTCGCACTTCTGTTAGTGTTGAAAAACCACTTTTCACACTTGTGTTGGTGCAGGAAACCACTTTTGCACTTGTATTAGTGTGGAAAAAACACTTTTTGCACTTGTGATAGTGTTGAAAAACCACTTTTCGCACTTGTGTTAGTGTTGAAAAACCACTTTTCGCACTTGTGTTGGTGCAGGAAACCACTTTTGCACTTGTATTAGTGTGGAAAAAACACTTTTTGCACTTGTGATAGTGTTGAAAAACCACTTTTCGCACTTGTGTTAGTGTTGAAAAACCACTTTTCGCACTTGTGTTGGTGCAGGAAACCACTTTTGCACTTGTGTTAGTGTGGAAAAAACACTTTTCGCTCTTGTGTTTGTGTTGAAAAACCACTTTTCGCACTTGTGTTAGTGTTGAAAAACCACTTTTCGCACTTGTGTTGGTGCAGGAAACCACTTTTGCACGTGTATTAGTGTGGAAAAAACACTTTTCGCTCTTGTGTTTGTGTTGAAAAACCACTTTTCGCACTTGTGTTAGTGTTGAAAAACCACTTTTCGCACTTGTGTTGGTGCAGGAAACCACTTTTGCACTTGTATTAGTGTGGAAAAAACACTTTTTGCACTTGTGATAGTGTTGAAAAACAACTTTTCGCACTTGTGTTAGTGTTGAAAAACCACTTTTCGCACTTGTGTTAGTGTTGAAAAACCACTTTTCGCACTTGTGTTGGTGCAGGAAACCACTTTTGCACTTGTATTAGTGTGGAAAAAACACTTTTTGCACTTGTGATAGTCTTGAAAAACCACTTTTGACACTTGTGTTAGTGTTGAAAAACCACTTTTCGCACTTGTGTTGGTGCAGGAAACCACTTTTGCACTTGTATTAGTGTGGAAGAAACACTTTTTGCACTTGTGATAGTGTTGAAAAACCACTTTTCGCACTTGTGTTAGTGTTGAAAAACCACTTTTCGCACTTGTGTTAGTGTTGAAAAACCACTTTTCACACTTGTGTTGGTGCAGGAAACCACTTTTGCACTTGTATTAGTGTGGAAAAAACACTTTTTGCACTTGTGATAGTGTTGAAAAACCACTTTTCGCACTTGTGTTAGTGTTGAAAAAACACTTTTCGCACTTGTGTTGGTGCAGAAAACCACTTTTGCACTTGTATTAGTGTGGAAAAAACACTTTTCGCACTTGTGTTAGTGTTGAAAAACCACTTTTTGCATTTGCGTTAGTGTTGAAAAACCACTTTTCGCACTTGTGTTGGTGCAGGAAACCACTTTTGCACTTGTATTAGTGTGGAAAAAGCACTTTTCGCACTTGTGTTAGTGTTGAAAAACCACTTTTCGCACTTGTGTTAGTGTTGAAAACCACTTTTCGCACTTGTGTTAGTGTTGAAAAACCACTTTTCACACTTGTGTTGGTGCAGGAAACCACTTTTGCACTTGTATTAGTGTGGAAAAAACACTTTTTGCACTTGTGATAGTGTTGAAAAACCACTTTTCGCACTTGTGTTAGTGTTGAAAAACCACTTTTCGCACTTGTGTTGGTGCAGGAAACCACTTTTGCACTTGTATTAGTGTGGAAAAAACACTTTTTGCACTTGTGATAGTGTTGAAAAACCACTTTTCGCACTTGTGTTAGTGTTGAAAAACCTCTTTTCGCACTTGTGTTGGTGCAGGAAACCACTTTTGCACTTGTGTTAGTGTTGAAAAACCACTTTTTGCACTTGTGATAGTGTTGAAAAACCACTTTTTGCACTTGTGATAGTGTTGAAAAACCACTTTTCGCACTTGTGTTAGTGTTGAAAAACCACTTTTCGCACTTGTGTTAGTGTTGAAAAACCACTTTTCGCACTTGTGTTGGTGCAGGAAACCACTTTTGCACGTGTATTAGTGTGGAAAAAACACTTTTCGCTCTTGTGTTTGTGTTGAAAAACCACTTTTCGCACTTGTGTTAGTGTTGAAAAACCACTTTTCGCACTTGTGTTGGTGCAGGAAACCACTTTTGCACTTGTATTAGTGTGGAAAAAACACTTTTTGCACTTGTGATAGTGTTGAAAAACAACTTTTCGCACTTGTGTTAGTGTTGAAAAACCACTTTTCGCACTTGTGTTAGTGTTGAAAAACCACTTTTCGCACTTGTGTTGGTGCAGGAAACCACTTTTGCACTTGTATTAGTGTGGAAAAAACACTTTTTGCACTTGTGATAGTGTTGAAAAACCACTTTTCGCACTTGTGTTAGTGTTGAAAAACCACTTTTCGCATTTGTGTTAGTGTTGAAAAACCACTTTTCGCACTTGTGTTGGTGCAGGAAACCACTTTTGCACTTGTATTAGTGTGGAAAAAACACTTTTTGCACTTGTGTTAGTGTTGAAAAACCACTTTTCGCACTTGTGTTGGTGCAGGAAACCACTTTTGCACTTGTATTAGTGTGGAAAAACACTTTTTGCACTTGTGTTTGTGTTGAAAAACCACTTTTCGCACTTGTGTTAGTGGTGAAAAACCACTTTTCGCACTTGTGTTGGTGCAGGAAACCACTTTTGCACTTGTATTAGTGTGGAAAAAACACTTTTTGCATTTGTGATAGTGTTGAAAAACCACTTTTCGCACTTGTGTTAGTGTTGAAAAACCACTTTTCGCACTTGTGTTAGTGTTGAAAAACCACTTTTCGCACTTGTGTTGGTGCAGGAAACCACTTTTGCACTTGTATTAGTGTGAAAAAAACACTTTTTGCACTTGTGATAGTGTTGAAAAACCACTTTTCGCACTTGTGTTGGTGCAGGAAACCACTTTTGCACTTGTATTAGTGTGGAAAAAACACTTTTCGCACTTGTGTTTGTGCTGAAAAACCACTTTACGCACTTGTGATAGTGTTGAAAAACCACTTTTCGCACTTGTGTTGGTGCAGGAAACCACTTTTGCACTTGTATTAGTGTGGAAAAAACACTTTTTGCACTTGTGATAGTGTTGAAAAACCACTTTTCGCACTTATGTTGGGTTGAAAAACCACTTTTCGCACTTGTGTTAGTGTTGAAAAACCACTTTTCGCACTTGTGTTGGTGCAGGAAACCACTTTTGCACTTGTATTAGTGTGGAAAAACCACTTTTTGCACTTGTGATAGTGTTGAAAAACCACTTTTCGCACTTGTGTTAGTGTTGAAAAACCACTTTTCGCACTTGTGTTAGTGTTGAAAAACCACTTTTCGCACTTGTGTTGGTGCAGGAAACCACTTTTGCACTTGTATTAGTGTGGAAAAAACACTTTTTGCACTTGTGATAGTGTTGAAAAACCACTTTTGACACTTGTGTTAGTGTTGAAAAACCACTTTTCGCACTTGTGTTGGTGCAGGAAACCACTTTTGCACTTGTATTAGTGTGGAAGAAACACTTTTTGCACTTGTGATAGTGTTGAAAAACCACTTTTCGCACTTGTGTTAGTGTTGAAAAACCACTTTTCGCACTTGTGTTAGTGTTGAAAAACCACTTTTCACACTTGTGTTGGTGCAGGAAACCACTTTTGCACTTGTATTAGTGTGGAAAAAACACTTTTTGCACTTGTGATAGTGTTGAAAAACCACTTTTCGCACTTGTGTTAGTGTTGAAAAAACACTTTTCGCACTTGTGTTGGTGCAGAAAACCACTTTTGCACTTGTATTAGTGTGGAAAAAACACTTTTCGCACTTGTGTTAGTGTTGAAAAACCACTTTTTGCATTTGCGTTAGTGTTGAAAAACCACTTTTCGCACTTGTGTTGTTGCAGGAAACCACTTTTGCACTTGTATTAGTGTGGAAAAAGCACTTTTCGCACTTGTGTTAGTGTTGAAAAACCACTTTTCGCACTTGTGTTAGTGTTGAAAAACCACTTTTCGCACTTGTGTTGGTGCAGGAAACCACTTTTGCACTTGTATTAGTGTGGAAAAAACACTTTTTGCACTTGTGATAGTGTTGAAAAACCACTTTTGACACTTGTGTTAGTGTTGAAAAACCACTTTTCGCACTTGTGTTGGTGCAGGAAACCACTTTTGCACTTGTATTAGTGTGGAAGAAACACTTTTTGCACTTGTGATAGTGTTGAAAAACCACTTTTCGCACTTGTGTTAGTGTTGAAAAACCACTTTTCGCACTTGTGTTAGTGTTGAAACACCACTTTTCACACTTGTGTTGGTGCAGGAAACCACTTTTGCACTTGTATTAGTGTGGAAAAAACACTTTTTGCACTTGTGTTAGTGTTGAAAACCACTTTTTGCACTTGTGTTAGTGTTGAAAAACCACTTTTCACACTTGTGTTGGTGCAGGAAACCACTTTTGCACTTGTATTAGTGTGGAAAAAACACTTTTTGCACTTGTGATAGTGTTGAAAAACCACTTTTCGCACTTGTGTTAGTGTTGAAAAACCACTTTTCGCACTTGTGTTGGTGCAGGAAACCACTTTTGCACTTGTATTAGTGTGGAAAAAACACTTTTTGCACTTGTGATAGTGTTGAAAAACCACTTTTCGCACTTGTGTTAGTGTTGAAAAACCTCTTTTCGCACTTGTGTTGGTGCAGGAAACCACTTTTGCACTTGTGTTAATGTGGAAAAAACACTTTTTGCACTTGTGATAGTGTTGAAAAACCACTTTTCGCACTTGTGTTAGTGTTGAAAAACCACTTTTCGCACTTGTGTTAGTGTTGAAAAACCACTTTTCGCACTTGTGTTGGTGCAGGAAACCACTTTTGCACGTGTATTAGTGTGGAAAAAACACTTTTCGCTCTTGTGTTTGTGTTGAAAAACCACTTTTCGCACTTGTGTTAGTGTTGAAAAACCACTTTTCGCACTTGTGTTGGTGCAGGAAACCACTTTTGCACTTGTTTTAGTGTGGAAAAAACACTTTTTGCACTTGTGATAGTGTTGAAAAACAACTTTTCGCACTTGTGTTAGTGTTGAAAAACCACTTTTCGCACTTGTGTTAGTGTTGAAAAACCACTTTTCGCACTTGTGTTGGTGCAGGAAACCACTTTTGCACTTGTATTAGTGTTGAAAAACAACTTTTCGCACTTGTGTTAGTGTTGAAAAACCACTTTTCGCACTTGTGTTAGTGTTGAAAAACCACTTTTCGCACTTGTGTTGGTGCAGGAAACCACTTTTGCACTTGTATTAGTGTGGAAAAAACACTTTTTGCACTTGTGATAGTGTTGAAAAACCACTTTTCGCACTTGTGTTAGTGTTGAAAAACCACTTTTCGCATTTGTGTTAGTGTTGAAAAACCACTTTTCGCACTTGTGTTGGTGCAGGAAACCACTTTTGCACTTGTATTAGTGTGGAAAAAACACTTTTTGCACTTGTGTTAGTGTTGAAAAACCACTTTTCGCACTTGTGTTGGTGCAGGAAACCACTTTTGCACTTGTATTAGTGTGGAAAAACACTTTTTGCACTTGTGTTTGTGTTGAAAAACCACTTTTCGCACTTGTGTTAGTGGTGAAAAACCACTTTTCGCACTTGTGTTGGTGCAGGAAACCACTTTTGCACTTGTATTAGTGTGGAAAAAACACTTTTTACATTTGTGATAGTGTTGAAAAACCACTTTTCGCACTTGTGTTAGTGTTGAAAAACCACTTTTCGCACTTGTGTTAGTGTTGAAAAACCACTTTTCGCACTTGTGTTGGTGCAGGAAACCACTTTTGCACTTGTATTAGTGTGAAAAAAACACTTTTTGCACTTGTGATAGTGTTGAAAAACCACTTTTCGCACTTGTGTTGGTGCAGGAAACCACTTTTGCACTTGTATTAGTGTGGAAAAAACACTTTTCGCACTTGTGTTTGTGTTGAAAAACCACTTTACGCACTTGTGATAGTGTTGAAAAACCACTTTTCGCACTTGTGTTGGTGCAGGAAACCACTTTTGCACTTGTATTAGTGTGGAAAAAACACTTTTTGCACTTGTGATAGTGTTGAAAAACCACTTTTCGCACTTATGTTGGGTTGAAAAACCACTTTTCGCACTTGTGTTAGTGTTGAAAAACCACTTTTCGCACTTGTGTTGGTGCAGGAAACCACTTTTGCACTTGTATTAGTGTGGAAAAACCACTTTTTGCACTTGTGATAGTGTTGAAAAACCACTTTTCGCACTTGTGTTAGTGTTGAAAAACCACTTTTCGCACTTGTGTTAGTGTTGAAAAACCACTTTTCGCACTTGTGTTGGTGCAGGAAACCACTTTTGCACTTGTATTAGTGTGGAAAAAACACTTTTCTTACTTGTGTTAGTGTTGAAAAACCACTCTTCGCACTTGTGTTAGTGTTGAAAAACCACTTTTCGCACTTGTGTTAGTGTTGAAAAACCACTTTTCGCACTTGTGTTGGTGCAGGAAACTACTTTTGCACTTGTATTAGTGTGGAAAAAACACTTTTTGCACTTGTGATAGTGTTGAAAAACCACTTTTGACACTTGTGTTAGTGTTGAAAAACCACTTTTCGCACTTGTGTTGATGCAGGAAACCACTTTTGCACTTGTATTAGTGTGGAAGAAACACTTTTTGCACTTGTGATAGTGTTGAAAAACCACTTTTCGCACTTGTGTTAGTGTTGAAAAACCACTTTTCGCACTTGTGTTAGTGTTGAAAAACCACTTTTCACACTTGTGTTGGTGCAGGAAACCACTTTTGCACTTGTATTAGTGTGGAAAAAACACTTTTTGCACTTGTGATAGTGTTGAAAAACCACTTTTCGCACTTGTGTTAGTGTTGAAAAAACACTTTTCGCACTTGTGTTGGTGCAGAAAACCACTTTTGCACTTGTATTAGTGTGGAAAAAACACTTTTCGCACTTGTGTTAGTGTTGAAAAACCACTATTTGCGTTAGTGTTGAAAAACCACTTTTCGCACTTGTGTTGTTGCAGGAAACCACTTTTGCACTTGTATTAGTGTGGAAAAAGCACTTTTCGCACTTGTGTTAGTGTTGAAAAACCACTTTTCGCACTTGTGTTAGTGTTGAAAACCACTTTTCGCACTTCTGTTAGTGTTGAAAAACCACTTTTCACACTTGTGTTGGTGCAGGAAACCACTTTTGCACTTGTATTAGTGTGGAAAAAACACTTTTTGCACTTGTGATAGTGTTGAAAAACCACTTTTCGCACTTGTGTTAGTGTTGAAAAACCACTTTTCGCACTTGTGTTGGTGCAGGAAACCACTTTTGCACTTGTATTAGTGTGGAAAAAACACTTTTTGCACTTGTGATAGTGTTGAAAAACCACTTTTCGCACTTGTGTTAGTGTTGAAAAACCACTTTTCGCACTTGTGTTGGTGCAGGAAACCACTTTTGCACTTGTGTTAGTGTGGAAAAAACACTTTTCGCTCTTGTGTTTGTGTTGAAAAACCACTTTTCGCACTTGTGTTAGTGTTGAAAAACCACTTTTCGCACTTGTGTTGGTGCAGGAAACCACTTTTGCACGTGTATTAGTGTGGAAAAAACACTTTTCGCTCTTGTGTTTGTGTTGAAAAACCACTTTTCGCACTTGTGTTAGTGTTGAAAAACCACTTTTCGCACTTGTGTTGGTGCAGGAAACCACTTTTGCACTTGTATTAGTGTGGAAAAAACACTTTTTGCACTTGTGATAGTGTTGAAAAACAACTTTTCGCACTTGTGTTAGTGTTGAAAAACCACTTTTCGCACTTGTGTTAGTGTTGAAAAACCACTTTTCGCACTTGTGTTGGTGCAGGAAACCACTTTTGCACTTGTATTAGTGTGGAAAAAACACTTTTTGCACTTGTGATAGTCTTGAAAAACCACTTTTGACACTTGTGTTAGTGTTGAAAAACCACTTTTCGCACTTGTGTTGGTGCAGGAAACCACTTTTGCACTTGTATTAGTGTGGAAGAAACACTTTTTGCACTTGTGATAGTGTTGAAAAACCACTTTTCGCACTTGTGTTAGTGTTGAAAAACCACTTTTCGCACTTGTGTTAGTGTTGAAAAACCACTTTTCACACTTGTGTTGGTGCAGGAAACCACTTTTGCACTTGTATTAGTGTGGAAAAAACACTTTTTGCACTTGTGATAGTGTTGAAAAACCACTTTTCGCACTTGTGTTAGTGTTGAAAAAACACTTTTCGCACTTGTGTTGGTGCAGAAAACCACTTTTGCACTTGTATTAGTGTGGAAAAAACACTTTTCGCACTTGTGTTAGTGTTGAAAAACCACTTTTTGCATTTGCGTTAGTGTTGAAAAACCACTTTTCGCACTTGTGTTGGTGCAGGAAACCACTTTTGCACTTGTATTAGTGTGGAAAAAGCACTTTTCGCACTTGTGTTAGTGTTGAAAAACCACTTTTCGCACTTGTGTTAGTGTTGAAAACCACTTTTCGCACTTGTGTTAGTGTTGAAAAACCACTTTTCACACTTGTGTTGGTGCAGGAAACCACTTTTGCACTTGTATTAGTGTGGAAAAAACACTTTTTGCACTTGTGATAGTGTTGAAAAACCACTTTTCGCACTTGTGTTAGTGTTGAAAAACCACTTTTCGCACTTGTGTTGGTGCAGGAAACCACTTTTGCACTTGTATTAGTGTGGAAAAAACACTTTTTGCACTTGTGATAGTGTTGAAAAACCACTTTTCGCACTTGTGTTAGTGTTGAAAAACCTCTTTTCGCACTTGTGTTGGTGCAGGAAACCACTTTTGCACTTGTGTTAGTGTTGAAAAACCACTTTTTGCACTTGTGATAGTGTTGAAAAACCACTTTTTGCACTTGTGATAGTGTTGAAAAACCACTTTTCGCACTTGTGTTAGTGTTGAAAAACCACTTTTCGCACTTGTGTTAGTGTTGAAAAACCACTTTTCGCACTTGTGTTGGTGCAGGAAACCACTTTTGCACGTGTATTAGTGTGGAAAAAACACTTTTCGCTCTTGTGTTTGTGTTGAAAAACCACTTTTCGCACTTGTGTTAGTGTTGAAAAACCACTTTTCGCACTTGTGTTGGTGCAGGAAACCACTTTTGCACTTGTATTAGTGTGGAAAAAACACTTTTTGCACTTGTGATAGTGTTGAAAAACAACTTTTCGCACTTGTGTTAGTGTTGAAAAACCACTTTTCGCACTTGTGTTAGTGTTGAAAAACCACTTTTCGCACTTGTGTTGGTGCAGGAAACCACTTTTGCACTTGTATTAGTGTGGAAAAAACACTTTTTGCACTTGTGATAGTGTTGAAAAACCACTTTTCGCACTTGTGTTAGTGTTGAAAAACCACTTTTCGCATTTGTGTTAGTGTTGAAAAACCACTTTTCGCACTTGTGTTGGTGCAGGAAACCACTTTTGCACTTGTATTAGTGTGGAAAAAACACTTTTTGCACTTGTGTTAGTGTTGAAAAACCACTTTTCGCACTTGTGTTGGTGCAGGAAACCACTTTTGCACTTGTATTAGTGTGGAAAAACACTTTTTGCACTTGTGTTTGTGTTGAAAAACCACTTTTCGCACTTGTGTTAGTGGTGAAAAACCACTTTTCGCACTTGTGTTGGTGCAGGAAACCACTTTTGCACTTGTATTAGTGTGGAAAAAACACTTTTTGCATTTGTGATAGTGTTGAAAAACCACTTTTCGCACTTGTGTTAGTGTTGAAAAACCACTTTTCGCACTTGTGTTAGTGTTGAAAAACCACTTTTCGCACTTGTGTTGGTGCAGGAAACCACTTTTGCACTTGTATTAGTGTGAAAAAAACACTTTTTGCACTTGTGATAGTGTTGAAAAACCACTTTTCGCACTTGTGTTGGTGCAGGAAACCACTTTTGCACTTGTATTAGTGTGGAAAAAACACTTTTCGCACTTGTGTTTGTGCTGAAAAACCACTTTACGCACTTGTGATAGTGTTGAAAAACCACTTTTCGCACTTGTGTTGGTGCAGGAAACCACTTTTGCACTTGTATTAGTGTGGAAAAAACACTTTTTGCACTTGTGATAGTGTTGAAAAACCACTTTTCGCACTTATGTTGGGTTGAAAAACCACTTTTCGCACTTGTGTTAGTGTTGAAAAACCACTTTTCGCACTTGTGTTGGTGCAGGAAACCACTTTTGCACTTGTATTAGTGTGGAAAAACCACTTTTTGCACTTGTGATAGTGTTGAAAAACCACTTTTCGCACTTGTGTTAGTGTTGAAAAACCACTTTTCGCACTTGTGTTAGTGTTGAAAAACCACTTTTCGCACTTGTGTTGGTGCAGGAAACCACTTTTGCACTTGTATTAGTGTGGAAAAAACACTTTTTGCACTTGTGATAGTGTTGAAAAACCACTTTTGACACTTGTGTTAGTGTTGAAAAACCACTTTTCGCACTTGTGTTGGTGCAGGAAACCACTTTTGCACTTGTATTAGTGTGGAAGAAACACTTTTTGCACTTGTGATAGTGTTGAAAAACCACTTTTCGCACTTGTGTTAGTGTTGAAAAACCACTTTTCGCACTTGTGTTAGTGTTGAAAAACCACTTTTCACACTTGTGTTGGTGCAGGAAACCACTTTTGCACTTGTATTAGTGTGGAAAAAACACTTTTTGCACTTGTGATAGTGTTGAAAAACCACTTTTCGCACTTGTGTTAGTGTTGAAAAAACACTTTTCGCACTTGTGTTGGTGCAGAAAACCACTTTTGCACTTGTATTAGTGTGGAAAAAACACTTTTCGCACTTGTGTTAGTGTTGAAAAACCACTTTTTGCATTTGCGTTAGTGTTGAAAAACCACTTTTCGCACTTGTGTTGTTGCAGGAAACCACTTTTGCACTTGTATTAGTGTGGAAAAAGCACTTTTCGCACTTGTGTTAGTGTTGAAAAACCACTTTTCGCACTTGTGTTAGTGTTGAAAAACCACTTTTCGCACTTGTGTTGGTGCAGGAAACCACTTTTGCACTTGTATTAGTGTGGAAAAAACACTTTTTGCACTTGTGATAGTGTTGAAAAACCACTTTTGACACTTGTGTTAGTGTTGAAAAACCACTTTTCGCACTTGTGTTGGTGCAGGAAACCACTTTTGCACTTGTATTAGTGTGGAAGAAACACTTTTTGCACTTGTGATAGTGTTGAAAAACCACTTTTCGCACTTGTGTTAGTGTTGAAAAACCACTTTTCGCACTTGTGTTAGTGTTGAAACACCACTTTTCACACTTGTGTTGGTGCAGGAAACCACTTTTGCACTTGTATTAGTGTGGAAAAAACACTTTTTGCACTTGTGATAGTGTTGAAAAACCACTTTTCGCACTTGTGTTAGTGTTGAAAAAACACTTTTCGCACTTGTGTTGGTGCAGAAAACCACTTTTGCACTTGTATTAGTGTGGAAAAAACACTTTTCGCACTTGTGTTAGTGTTGAAAAACCACTTTTTGCATTTGCGTTAGTGTTGAAAAACCACTTTTCGCACTTGTGTTGGTGCAGGAAACCACTTTTGCACTTGTATTAGTGTGGAAAAAGCACTTTTCGCACTTGTGTTAGTGTTGAAAAACCACTTTTCGCACTTGTGTTAGTGTTGAAAACCACTTTTCGCACTTGTGTTAGTGTTGAAAAACCACTTTTCACACTTGTGTTGGTGCAGGAAACCACTTTTGCACTTGTATTAGTGTGGAAAAAACACTTTTTGCACTTGTGATAGTGTTGAAAAACCACTTTTCGCACTTGTGTTAGTGTTGAAAAACCACTTTTCGCACTTGTGTTGGTGCAGGAAACCACTTTTGCACTTGTATTAGTGTGGAAAAAACACTTTTTGCACTTGTGATAGTGTTGAAAAACCACTTTTCGCACTTGTGTTAGTGTTGAAAAACCTCTTTTCGCACTTGTGTTGGTGCAGGAAACCACTTTTGCACTTGTGTTAATGTGGAAAAAACACTTTTTGCACTTGTGATAGTGTTGAAAAACCACTTTTCGCACTTGTGTTAGTGTTGAAAAACCACTTTTCGCACTTGTGTTAGTGTTGAAAAACCACTTTTCGCACTTGTGTTGGTGCAGGAAACCACTTTTGCACGTGTATTAGTGTGGAAAAAACACTTTTCGCTCTTGTGTTTGTGTTGAAAAACCACTTTTCGCACTTGTGTTAGTGTTGAAAAACCACTTTTCGCACTTGTGTTGGTGCAGGAAACCACTTTTGCACTTGTATTAGTGTGGAAAAAACACTTTTTGCACTTGTGATAGTGTTGAAAAACAACTTTTCGCACTTGTGTTAGTGTTGAAAAACCACTTTTCGCACTTGTGTTAGTGTTGAAAAACCACTTTTCGCACTTGTGTTGGTGCAGGAAACCACTTTTGCACTTGTATTAGTGTGGAAAAAACACTTTTTGCACTTGTGATAGTGTTGAAAAACCACTTTTCGCACTTGTGTTAGTGTTGAAAAACCACTTTTCGCATTTGTGTTAGTGTTGAAAAACCACTTTTCGCACTTGTGTTGGTGCAGGAAACCACTTTTGCACTTGTATTAGTGTGGAAAAAACATTTTTGCACTTGTGTTAGTGTTGAAAAACCACTTTTCGCACTTGTGTTGGTGCAGGAAACCACTTTTGCACTTGTATTAGTGTGGAAAAACACTTTTTGCACTTGTGTTTGTGTTGAAAAACCACTTTTCGCACTTGTGTTAGTGGTGAAAAACCACTTTTCGCACTTGTGTTGGTGCAGGAAACCACTTTTGCACTTGTATTAGTGTGGAAAAAACACTTTTTACATTTGTGATAGTGTTGAAAAACCACTTTTCGCACTTGTGTTAGTGTTGAAAAACCACTTTTCGCACTTGTGTTAGTGTTGAAAAACCTCTTTTCGCACTTGTGTTGGTGCAGGAAACCACTTTTGCACTTGTGTTAATGTGGAAAAAACACTTTTTGCACTTGTGATAGTGTTGAAAAACCACTTTTCGCACTTGTGTTAGTGTTGAAAAACCACTTTTCGCACTTGTGTTAGTGTTGAAAAACCACTTTTCGCACTTGTGTTGGTGCAGGAAACCACTTTTGCACGTGTATTAGTGTGGAAAAAACACTTTTCGCTCTTGTGTTTGTGTTGAAAAAACCACTTTTCGCACTTGTGTTAGTGTTGAAAAACCACTTTTCGCACTTGTGTTGGTGCAGGAAACCACTTTTGCACTTGTTTTAGTGTGGAAAAAACACTTTTTGCACTTGTGATAGTGTTGAAAAACAACTTTTCGCACTTGTGTTAGTGTTGAAAAACCACTTTTCGCACTTGTGTTAGTGTTGAAAAACCACTTTTCGCACTTGTGTTGGTGCAGGAAACCACTTTTGCACTTGTATTAGTGTTGAAAAACAACTTTTCGCACTTGTGTTAGTGTTGAAAAACCACTTTTCGCACTTGTGTTAGTGTTGAAAAACCACTTTTCGCACTTGTGTTGGTGCAGGAAACCACTTTTGCACTTGTATTAGTGTGGAAAAAACACTTTTTGCACTTGTGATAGTGTTGAAAAACCACTTTTCGCACTTGTGTTAGTGTTGAAAAACCACTTTTCGCATTTGTGTTAGTGTTGAAAAACCACTTTTCGCACTTGTGTTGGTGCAGGAAACCACTTTTGCACTTGTATTAGTGTGGAAAAAACACTTTTTGCACTTGTGTTAGTGTTGAAAAACCACTTTTCGCACTTGTGTTGGTGCAGGAAACCACTTTTGCACTTGTATTAGTGTGGAAAAACACTTTTTGCACTTGTGTTTGTGTTGAACAACCACTTTTCGCACTTGTGTTAGTGGTGAAAAACCACTTTTCGCACTTGTGTTGGTGCAGGAAACCACTTTTGCACTTGTATTAGTGTGGAAAAAAACACTTTTTACATTTGTGATAGTGTTGAAAAACCACTTTTCGCACTTGTGTTAGTGTTGAAAAACCACTTTTCGCACTTGTGTTAGTGTTGAAAAACCACTTTTCGCACTTGTGTTGGTGCAGGAAACCACTTTTGCACTTGTATTAGTGTGAAAAAAACACTTTTTGCACTTGTGATAGTGTTGAAAAAACCACTTTTCGCACTTGTGTTGGTGCAGGAAACCACTTTTGCACTTGTATTAGTGTGGAAAAAACACTTTTCGCACTTGTGTTTGTGTTGAAAAACCACTTTACGCACTTGTGATAGTGTTGAAAAACCACTTTTCGCACTTGTGTTGGTGCAGGAAACCACTTTTTGCACTTGTATTAGTGTGGAAAAAACACTTTTTGCACTTGTGATAGTGTTGAAAAACCACTTTTCGCACTTATGTTGGGTTGAAAAACCACTTTTCGCACTTGTGTTAGTGTTGAAAAACCACTTTTCGCACTTGTGTTGGTGCAGGAAACCACTTTTGCACTTGTATTAGTGTGGAAAAACCACTTTTTGCACTTGTGATAGTGTTGAAAAACCACTTTTCGCACTTGTGTTAGTGTTGAAAAACCACTTTTCGCACTTGTGTTAGTGTTGAAAAACCACTTTTCGCACTTGTGTTGGTGCAGGAAACCACTTTTGCACTTGTATTAGTGTGGAAAAAACACTTTTCTTACTTGTGTTAGTGTTGAAAAACCACTCTTCGCACTTGTGTTAGTGTTGAAAAACCACTTTTCGCACTTGTGTTAGTGTTGAAAAACCACTTTTCGCACTTGTGTTGGTGCAGGAAACTACTTTTGCACTTGTATTAGTGTGGAAAAAACACTTTTTGCACTTGTGATAGTGTTGAAAAACCACTTTTGACACTTGTGTTAGTGTTGAAAAACCACTTTTCGCACTTGTGTTGATGCAGGAAACCACTTTTGCACTTGTATTAGTGTGGAAGAAACACTTTTTGCACTTGTGATAGTGTTGAAAAACCACTTTTCGCACTTGTGTTAGTGTTGAAAAACCACTTTTCGCACTTGTGTTAGTGTTGAAAAACCACTTTTCACACTTGTGTTGGTGCAGGAAACCACTTTTGCACTTGTATTAGTGTGGAAAAAACACTTTTTGCACTTGTGATAGTGTTGAAAAACCACTTTTCGCACTTGTGTTAGTGTTGAAAAAACACTTTTCGCACTTGTGTTGGTGCAGAAAACCACTTTTGCACTTGTATTAGTGTGGAAAAAACACTTTTCGCACTTGTGTTAGTGTTGAAAAACCACTATTTGCGTTAGTGTTGAAAAACCACTTTTCGCACTTGTGTTGTTGCAGGAAACCACTTTTGCACTTGTATTAGTGTGGAAAAAGCACTTTTCGCACTTGTGTTAGTGTTGAAAAACCACGTTTCGCACTTGTGTTAGTGTTGAAAACCACTTTTCGCACTTCTGTTAGTGTTGAAAAACCACTTTTCACACTTGTGTTGGTGCAGGAAACCACTTTTGCACTTGTATTAGTGTGGAAAAAACACTTTTTGCACTTGTGATAGTGTTGAAAAACCACTTTTCGCACTTGTGTTAGTGTTGAAAAACCACTTTTCGCACTTGTGTTGGTGCAGGAAACCACTTTTGCACTTGTATTAGTGTGGAAAAAACACTTTTTGCACTTGTGATAGTGTTGAAAAACCACTTTTCGCACTTGTGTTAGTGTTGAAAAACCACTTTTCGCACTTGTGTTGGTGCAGGAAACCACTTTTGCACTTGTGTTAGTGTGGAAAAAACACTTTTCGCTCTTGTGTTTGTGTTGAAAAACCACTTTTCGCACTTGTGTTAGTGTTGAAAAACCACTTTTCGCACTTGTGTTGGTGCAGGAAACCACTTTTGCACGTGTATTAGTGTGGAAAAAACACTTTTCGCTCTTGTGTTTGTGTTGAAAAACCACTTTTCGCACTTGTGTTAGTGTTGAAAAACCACTTTTCGCACTTGTGTTGGTGCAGGAAACCACTTTTGCACTTGTATTAGTGTGGAAAAAACACTTTTTGCACTTGTGATAGTGTTGAAAAACAACTTTTCGCACTTGTGTTAGTGTTGAAAAACCACTTTTCGCACTTGTGTTAGTGTTGAAAAACCACTTTTCGCACTTGTGTTGGTGCAGGAAACCACTTTTGCACTTGTATTCGTGTGGAAAAAACACTTTTTGCACTTGTGATAGTGTTGAAAAACCACTTTTGACACTTGTGTTAGTGTTGAAAAACCACTTTTCGCACTTGTGTTGGTGCAGGAAACCACTTTTGCACTTGTATTAGTGTGGAAGAAACACTTTTTGCACTTGTGATAGTGTTGAAAAACCACTTTTCGCACTTGTGTTAGTGTTGAAAAACCACTTTTCGCACTTGTGTTAGTGTTGAAAAACCACTTTTCACACTTGTGTTGGTGCAGGAAACCACTTTTGCACTTATATTAGTGTGGAAAAAACACTTTTTGCACTTGTGATAGTGTTGAAAAACCACTTTTCACACTTGTGTTAGTGTTGAAAAAACACTTTTCGCACTTGTGTTGGTGCAGAAAACCACTTTTGCACTTGTATTAGTGTGGAAAAAACACTTTTCGCACTTGTGTTAGTGTTGAAAAACCACTTTTTGCATTTGCGTTAGTGTTGAAAAACCACTTTTCGCACTTGTGTTGGTGCAGGAAACCACTTTTGCACTTGTATTAGTGTGGAAAAAGCACTTTTCGCACTTGTGTTAGTGTTGAAAAACCACTTTTCGCACTTGTGTTAGTGTTGAAAACCACTTTTCGCACTTGTGTTAGTGTTGAAAAACCACTTTTCACACTTGTGTTGGTGCAGGAAACCACTTTTGCACTTGTATTAGTGTGGAAAAAACACTTTTTGCACTTGTGATAGTGTTGAAAAACCACTTTTCGCACTTGTGTTAGTGTTGAAAAACCACTTTTCGCACTTGTGTTGGTGCAGGAAACCACTTTTGCACTTGTATTAGTGTGGAAAAAACACTTTTTGCACTTGTGATAGTGTTGAAAAACCACTTTTCGCACTTGTGTTAGTGTTGAAAAACCTCTTTTCGCACTTGTGTTGGTGCAGGAAACCACTTTTGCACTTGTGTTAGTGTTGAAAAACCACTTTTTGCACTTGTGATAGTGTTGAAAAACCACTTTTTGCACTTGTGATAGTGTTGAAAAACCACTTTTCGCACTTGTGTTAGTGTTGAAAAACCACTTTTCGCACTTGTGTTAGTGTTGAAAAACCACTTTTCGCACTTGTGTTGGTGCAGGAAACCACTTTTGCACGTGTATTAGTGTGGAAAAAACACTTTTCGCTCTTGTGTTTGTGTTGAAAAACCACTTTTCGCACTTGTGTTAGTGTTGAAAAACCACTTTTCGCACTTGTGTTGGTGCAGGAAACCACTTTTGCACTTGTATTAGTGTGGAAAAAACACTTTTTGCACTTGTGATAGTGTTGAAAAACAACTTTTCGCACTTGTGTTAGTGTTGAAAAACCA